>NW_026706682.1:0-93596 GCF_029867415.1 Vicia villosa | reverse complement strand
CACCAAAAGTTGAAATTTGTGAAAGATGGAAAGATGGTCGTTGTGAATGGAGAACAAGCTTTGCTGATTAGTCATCTCTCTTCGTTCCGTACCATAGAAGCTGATGAAGTAGTCATTGGAACTGCATTCCAAGCCCTGTCTGTTAATGATGAATTCAAAAAGGATGAAGCTTCCATTGCCTCCTTCAAAGATGCTCAGCTGGTGGTTCAGAATGGACATTCAGGAGTCTGGGGACAAGTGGTGAGTCTACAAGAGAACAAGAATAGAGCTGGTCTGGGATTTTCTGCCTCAGACAAATCTGTGATGAAGTCTGAATCTGCTTTTCGTCCTTATCAAGAGATGTTTCATAGTGCTGGGTTTCTACACCCGACTCTTCCAGAGGTGAACGCTATTGTTGAAGATGAATCGGAGCCAGAACTGCCAAGCTTCGTGACCCATGGAAAGATGATTAAGAACTGGATCACCATTGACATTCCTGAGTGTACTCATGCTTCAAAGTAATTTGCTTTTATGTTTTTCAAAATCCTTTCATTCTGCCCAAGATGAAAGTGAAGTTGTTGGGGCTGTTTTCTGTTTGTTTTAAACATTAAAATCATCAATAAAAGTCATTTTGTTTCTGCATATAAATGCTTTTTATCTTTTTGCTTTTTCTGGAAAGTGGTAACACAAAAACCTTAAAAAATGTTTTCATTCCTTTCCATAATCTGCACGATTACATGTTTGCATATATCTTTCTTTTTCCTGAAATAATAATCATTTGTGCAGATTAATCAATAAAACCGTTGAAAGTAATGACCCTGCGCCCTCTCCTAACTTCGAGTGTCCTGTGTATGAGGCGGAAGAAGAGAGTGATGAATGTATTCCTGATGAGATTTCCCGACTGCTTGAGCACGAGGAAGACACTATTCAGCCATATAAAGAGCCATTGGAAGTCATCAACTTGGGTTCTGAAGAGGATAAAAAGGAAGTCAAGATTGGGGAACTACTTGGTCAAGATGTTAAGAAGAGGATGGTAGAGCTTCTTAAAGAGTATGTTGACATTTTTACGTGGTCCTACCAAGATATGCCTGGGTCGGACACAGATATTGTGGAGCATCGTTTGCCGTTGAAACCAGAATGTCCTCCTGTCAAGCAAAAGTTAAGAAGGAGTCATCCTGATATGGCAGAAAAGATTAAGAATGAGGTCTTGAAACAGATAGATGCAGGTTTCCTTGTCACTTCTGTATATCCTCAATGGATTGCCAATATTGTGCCTGTTCCAAAGAAAGACGGAAAGGTTCGCATGTGTGTGGATTACAGAGATTTGAACAAAGCCAGTCCGAAAGATGATTTTCCTCTACCTCACATTGATATGTTGGTAGATAGCACTGCAAAGTTTGAAGTTTTCTCCTTTATGGATGGTTTTTCAGGATATAACCAGATTAAGATGGCA
Source organism: Vicia villosa (assembly GCF_029867415.1). Classification (NCBI taxonomy): domain Eukaryota; kingdom Viridiplantae; phylum Streptophyta; class Magnoliopsida; order Fabales; family Fabaceae; genus Vicia; species Vicia villosa. The sequence continues at coordinate 92,164 of NW_026706682.1, read as the reverse complement.
CCTGAAGACATGGAAAAGACAACCTTTATTACACCATGGGGGACATTCTGTTACAAAGTGATGCCTTTTGGGTTGAAGAATGCTGGTGCGACATATCAGAGGGCCATGACTACTCTTTTCCATGATATGATGCACAAAGAAATTGAGGTTTCTGTGGATGATATGATTGCCAAGTCCCAGTCAGAAGAGGGGCACATGGAAGATCTGTTGAAGTTGTTTCAGCGTTTGAGAAAGTATCGTCTCCGCTTAAATCCAAACAAATGCACTTTTGGTGTCTGTTCTGGAAAGTTATTGGGTTTTGTTGTCAGTCAGAGAGGAATTGAAGTAGATCCTGATAAAGTCAAAGCAATTCAGGAAATGCCAGCACCAAAGACTGAAAAACAAGTGAGAGGTTTCCTCGGACGTCTGAATTATATCTCCAGGTTCATTTCCAATATGACTGCTACCTGTGAGCCGATTTTCAAGCTGTTAAAGAAAAATCAGGGATGTGTGTGGAATGAAGATTGTCAGAAAGCTTTTGACAACATCAAAGAATATCTGCTTGAACCTCCCATTTTGCTCCCTCCAGTTGAGGGAAGACCTCTGATTATGTATCTCACAGTGCTGGAAAACTCAATGGGATGTGTGTTGGGTCAGCATGACGAGTCTGGTCGAAAAGAGTATGCAATATACTACCTTAGCAAAAAGTTTACCGAGTGCGAAACAAGATACTCGCTGCTTGAGAAAACTTGCTGTGCTTTTGTGTGGACTGCTCGCCGACTGAGACAGTATATGTTGAACCACACCACCACATTGATCTCCAAAATGGATCCAATTAAGTATGTATTTGAGAAACCTGCATTAACTGGAAGGATTGCTCGCTGGCAAATGTTGCTATCAGAATATGATATTGAATATCGAGCTCAGAAAGTTGTGAAAGGAAGTGTGTTGGCAGAGTACCTCGCTCACCAACCAATTGATGATCATCAATCTATCAGAATAGACTTCCCAGGTGAAGATATAATGTATTTGAGATCTCAAGATTGGGATGAACCGTTGCCAGAAGAAGGGCCAGATCCTGAATCCAAATGGGGTTTAATTTTTGATGGAGCTTCTAATGTTCATGGCCATGGAATTGGCGCCATTATCATCACTCCACATGGATCACATGTTCCTTTCACTGCAAGGATATGTTTTGATTGTACAAATAATATTGCTGAGTATGAAGCTTGCATCATGGGACTTGAAGAGGCCATTAATTTGAGAATTAAGATTCTTGATGTTTATGGAGATTCTGCGCTTGTGATTAATCAGATTAAAGGAGAATGGGAGACTCGTCATCCTGGTTTAATTCCTTACAAAGATTACGCCAGAAGGTTATTGACATTCTTCAACAAGGTTGAATTCCACCACATCCCTCGAGATGAGAATCAGATGGCCGATGCTTTAGCCACATTGTCTTCCATGTACAAAGTGAATTTCCATAATGAGGAGCCTCGGATTACAATCAGACGTCTTGATAGACCTGCTCATGTATTTGCAGTTGAGGAAGCAACAGATGAAAAGCCTTGGTATTTCGATATTAAGCACTTCCTCCAGACTCAAGAGTACCCACTTGGGGCATCAAATAAAGATAAGAAAACTTTGAGGAGATTGACTGGCAGTTTCTTCATCAATGCTGATGTTTTGTATAAAAGAAATTATGACATGGTTTTGCTCAGATGCGTGGATAGACACGAAGCAGACATGCTGATGCATGAAATTCATGAAGGTTCTTTTGGTACCCATGCCAATGGACATTCGATGGCTAAAAAGATGCTTAGAGCAGGTTACTATTGGTTGACAATGGAATCTGATTGCTACAAGTTTGTGAAGAAGTGTCACAAGTGTCAAGTGTATGCTGACAAGATTCATGTGCCTCCGACACTTCTCAATGTAATTTCTTCCCCATGGACTTTCTCTATGTGGGGCATTGATATGATTGGCATGATTGAACCCAAGGCTTCAAATGGACATCGATTCATCCTGGTAGCAATCGATTACTTTACCAAGTGGGTAGAAGCTGCTTCATATGCTAATGTAACAAAGCAAGTTGTGGTCAGATTTATTAAGAACAACATCATCTGCAAATATGGTGTACCGAGCAAGATCATCACTGATAATGGCTCGAATCTGAATAATAGCATGATGAGAGAACTGTGTGAAAGCTTCAAGATTGAGCATCACAACTCTTCGCCTTATAGGCCAAAGATGAATGGAGCTGTTGAAGCAGAAAATAAGAACATTAAGAAAATTGTGCAAAAGATGGTTGTTACGTACAAGGACTGGCATGAGATGCTCCCATTTGCTTTACATGGGTACCGTACATCTGTTCGTACTTCAACCGGGGCAACTCCCTTTTCTTTGGTTTATGGTATGGAAGCAGTGCTCCCTATTGAGGTCGAGATTCCATCATTGAGAGTTTTAATGGAAACCAAGTTATCTGAGGCTGAATGGTGTCAGAGCAGGTTTGATCAATTGAATTTGATAGAAGAAAAGAGAATTACGGCTTTATGCCATGGTCAATTATACCAGAAAAGAATGAAGAAAGCATTTGATAAGAAGGTTCGACCTCGTGTATTCAGAGAAGGCGGCCTCGTGCTCAAAAGGATCTTGTCTTTCACCTCCGATTCAAGGGGCAAGTGGACTCCTAATTTTGAAGGACCATATGTTGTTAAGAAAGCCTTCTCTGGTGGTGCATTAATTCTTGCAACTATGGATGGAGAAGAGCTCCCACGTCCCGTGAATGCTGATGTAGTCAAGAAATACTTCGCCTAAATAATAAAAGAACAGCTCGCTAAGTCGAAAACCCGAAAGGGCGGCTTAGGCAAAAAAGAGCGTCTCGGTGGATTGAAAACCCGAAAGGGCGATCCAGGCAAAAATTAGAGACATAAACAGAATAAAATACCCGGTGGACTGAAAACCCGAAAGGGCGGTCCAGGCAAAAGTTAGGGGTTTATGGCAAGTAACTACATCAGACAAGACTTGATCATCAGCAGTCATCTGTTTATCATGAAGAAGTTCGACACTTTTCAACGGAAGCCTTTGCTAAGGAATTCCCAGTTGAGAGAGAGGATGGGGTCATTACATTTCAATGTACCTTTTCCACAAAATTACCACTTTCCAAACTTTGTAATAATCCATGGGGTCTTGCCTTTTGCAGGCTACCATTCCATTAAGAAAGTTTGAGCCTTTACCTTTTATTTGGCAATCTTATTTCTTTCATATCTCTCAAAATGTCATTTATTGTTGATAGTAATTTTTGAAACAAAGAGAAAATTGATTTCAACAAAATCCTTTTGAAAATTATAAAAGAAGTTTTACTTTGATTCATGAGTGCATTACAAGGAATGGATATGTTGATGTATTCATATGCAGAAGAACGTATTCCACTCAATACACCTTTGGCATGGTTCGAGTTTGGTTTAGAACTCAACCATTGTGTTCTCTCAACTTCAATGTTCCCTAGTGTTGGGCAGCATATATTCTGAAGCCATCGAAAGATTGCTAGCAGTTTCTGCTCTGGTGTTCAGCTTGGAACATGCTTGATTATGTCATCTTCATACACCATCTCTTTCTACCTCCAGTGGGACGTTGGTAGTTCACCTCCAGTGGGACGTTGGTAGTTCACCTTCAGTGGAACGTTGGTGTATTTTGTTATCTTCATCGTCAGTGGTACGTCGATGTATTCTTCTTCAATACCTTCAGTGGAACGTGGGTATGTGTTATCGTTAGTGGTACGGCGATACATCTCTTTCTACCTCCAGTGGGACGTTGGTAGTTCACCTTCAGTGGAACGTTGGTGTATTTTGTTATCTTCATCGTCAGTGGTACGTCGATGTATTCTTCTTCAATACCTTCAGTGGAACGTGGGTATGTGTTATCGTTAGTGGTACGGCGATACATCTCTTTCTACCTTCAGTGGGACGTTGGTAGTTCACCTTCAGTGGAACGTTGGTGTATTTTGTTATCTTCATCGTCAGTGGTACGTCGATGTATTCTTCTTCAATACCTTCAGTGGAACGTGGGTATGTGTTATCGTTAGTGGTACAGCGATACATCTCTTTCTACCTCCAGTGGGACGTTGGTAGTTCACCTTCAGTGGAACGTTGGTGTATTTTGTTATCTTCATCGTCAGTGGTACGTCGATGTATTCTTCTTCAATACCTTCAGTGGAACGTGGGTATGTGTTATCGTCAGTGGTACGGCGATACATCTCTTTCTACGTTCAGTGGGACGTTGGTAGTTCACCTTCAGTGGAACGTTGGTGTATTTTGTTATCTTCATCGTCAGTGGTACGTCGATGTATTTCTTTTCATATCGTCAGTGGTACGTCGATGTATATCTCTTTAATACCTTCAGTGGGACGTTGGTATGCGTCATCGTCAGTGGTACGTCGATGAGTTCTCTTTTTATATCATTAGTGGTACGGTGGTATATCTCTTCATGCCTTTAGTGGATAGTTGGTATGTGTTATCGTCAGTGGTACGGCGGTGCATCTCTTTCATCGTCAGTGGTATGTCGATGAATTATCTCTTTTCATATCATCAGTAGTACGGTGGTATATCTCTCTTCATGCCTTCAGTAGAACGTTGGTATGTGTTATCGTCAGTGGTACGGCGGTGCATCTCTTTCATCGTCAATGGTACGTCGATGAATCATCTCTTTATATCATCAATGGTACGGTGGTATATCTCTTCATGCCTTCAGTGGAACGTTGGTATGTGTTATCGTCAAGGGTACGGCGATATATCTCTATCATCGTCAGTGGTACGTCGATGAATGATCACTTTTTATATCATCAGTGGTACGGTGGTACATCTCTTCATGTCATCAGTGGTACGATGGTGTGATTTCTGTTAACAGAAGATTGGCATTCTGATTCAAGATGCATACTTTCTCATCCCCAGTGAAAGAGGATATTCCCCTTTTCTCATCCCCAGTGAAAGAGGATGCTATAACCTCTCTGACGCAAAGTGTTTTACCCAGAGAAGTTTCTTTTCCCACCAAAGTTCCGTCTCTCCAACAAAGTCTTGCCCTCCCCAGTGGAGTTTCTACTCGCAAGACATTTGTTTTCCCCAGCGGAGTTATAGCAAGACATTTGTTTTCCCCAGTGGATCACCTGTTACTCCCCAGTGTTGTCATGCTTTATTATCATCACATGCGTTCATTAACATTGCATTGCATCTTAGGATCAAAAATTGTGTTTTATATATTTAAGTCTCTTCGATCTTGTCAAAACGAAGATTTCCAATCATCGTATCTCCAAATCGAAGAAACTTAAATAGGGGCATCTGTCATACCCCAATTTTTGACCCTAAGATCCTATATCATTCATATCCCAATCACTAATCAAGAGCTTCACTTGGAAGTTTTGTTTATGGTGTTGCACTCACCTCATCAATGAGAGGGATCATCAAGCACCAATGATTGTTTACCTTGTATGCATATTATACTAACCCAAATACCAAAAATATTGCTTTGTTTCTTTGTAGGCTTTTATTTTGTAGGTACCAAGCCAAGACATGCAATAAACAAGGCATTTTTCAAATTTTTGACTGATGAAATCGATTTCCCTACTGGGTAAATCGATTTCCCTACAACAATCTTCACCAAAATCACATTCTGGACAGCATGAAATCGATTTCCCTCCTGGGTAAATCGATTTCCCTAGTGTATTTTGCGCCAATTTCTCTTCTGGAACAGAGTGAAATCGATTTCACTCCTAGGGAAATCGATTTCCTTAAGGCGAAATTCAAAAAATATAAGGAGGGAAGCTTGACATCATTTTGGCACCTTTTTCTTTGATCATTTTACCAATTTTCCACCTCATCAAAATTAATCCCTTCATTAAACCCACTTAGACCTCATTTTACCATTTCTTACCATTTAATTGCCACTTTAATCACCAATTAAACACAAGCTAATTACCAAATGCAAAAAGACCAAATTACCACTACTCTTGCTCTCATCCTATAAATAGAGCCCACTACTCTCTCATTTCTCAAGCTTTGAGAGCCAAAAAACCCCTTGCAATTTCTCTCCTTATCCTTACCAAATTCACCAAAGCTCTTTGTTCTTTCATAAAGTTTGTGAGTTACATCTTGAACCTCACAAAATTTGAGCTAAACCACCATCCATTTCACCCTTTTTTCTTCAATTGTTGAGAGATCAAGATTTGTGTTGGTGATTCTTGAAGTAGATCCAAGTTTTGTTCAAGATTTGGTAAATTTTCTTCATCCTTTTTGTATATCATGATGTAGATCTTTGTTGCTTGTGTGTGATGCATCTTTGATGCTATATTGGTGCTATTTGTTAGTGATTTGATGGAAAATTCGTGCTCCAATTGATGTTTGATCATAAGGTGTTTGTATATTTGTTCAAGTCAAGTTTTATGCCTCTAAATGCTGTTTTTGCTGGATTTTACACTGAGGAAATCAATTTCCTTAAGGCTGAAATCGATTTCCTGCTGAGCGTAACTTGTTTTTTTTGAAAACTGCACTATGGAAATCGATTTCCCCTGCATGAAATCGATTTCCTGCTGGCAGAATGTGGTTTTTTGCCTTTTTTATGCTTGTTTTGGTTTCCTACTTCCTCCACTTCATTAATATCATTGGATCTAGGATGTTGATAGGTTTGAAATGACCTAATCCATAATATTAGATGAATGATATTAATGATAGTGTGAGTTGATTATCTTTTGTGAATTTTATTCTTCTTCCTCCATTTCATTAATATCATTGGATCTAGGATGTTGATAGGTTTGAAAGAACCAAATCCATAATATTAGATGAATGATATTAATGATAGTGTGAGTTGATTATCTTTATGCATTTTATCTTCTCCTTCTCCTTTTTTCTTTTGATCGATGAAAGTCTTAATACTTTGAGAATTCTTATGGATTCTTAGTAAAGACTAGATCGTTACCTATTTTCTTTTCGTGCGGTATTGCTTTCGGAAGGCGATCTACATATCGTTCTTCTCGCATGCATTAGCACATAAAGTTTTGACCGGCCTCGTTGTAGGGTGATTTCTGCATAAATCACTTGGCGATCTGCTTAACATAGCGCAATATTTCGTGTCCCGAATCAAAAAGATCAAACATGGAAGAGAATTGTATGCGGTTGATTTAAGACTTGTGGAGGTTTTTATCGTGTAGTCGCTATGATTTTATCAAGCTTCTGATAAGCCCCATTGACTTTAAATCCGAGTACATCATTCACTCACCATCGATCTTCATTACTAACTTTGATAACATACTTGACAAGTTTCAAGATGGTTATCTTTAACATCTAACAACTAACTTTAATTTCCGCACCTTTACTATACCGCTCTTTATATTTCTCGCTTTATCGCTTTATTTTATCATTTCATCATATTTACTTTCCGCCATTTTCCCTTTGTCCACTTGGACATATGTTTATGCTTCTGTTATTTTTCTTTTGTCCACTTGGACCATACTCTACTCTTTTTGCTAAAACACTAATAAACAACCAAAAATCTAAAAAATACATAAGGTTCTCTTTGGACTATCGGTTACTATCCCTAGCACTTTGGAGATTCGGACTTATGGACCTAGTACCTCTGGACTCATTCTATTACTATCCTGTGATTGTTCTGTCTGTCTGGCTTTGTTCTGTTGTATGTTTATGTGTGCAGGTATTTCCTTGAAAGCCCTTGATGGTTAATTCCAAGGCATTGAGATAAGGATTTTACCCAAAAACAGCCGTTACTCTGCCCGATTTTTGTCAGAATTTTAATATGCTTAATGCAAAGTGGTGCTAAGACAATAAGTTCATCTGGATCCCCAAGTGTTAATGTGTTGGTATTGATAAATCCAAAGGATGGGAAAACTACCTTGGCTCTTAATGTCGAGTGTTGGCTTCTTATTTGGTTAGACCGTTTCTTTCCTTAGCTTTTATTTTATGCACTAGGTTAGCCTCTTCATCTCCTCCCATTCTTAAATTTTCAAAATCTTCTCCCTTTTTCCAAAATATTCTTATGTTTGCAACCTTTTCAAAACCTTTTTCTTAAAAATATCTTTCGCCCTTAGTGGCTTTTCTTCAAAAGTTTAGACACCGTTAATTGTCGAAACGAGTGGTTATACCCCACGATTTTGAAATTGATTGATAATAACGAGATCTTTTCCGCGTGAGAGAGCTAGTGGCATACTCGTTGATTTTATCCGAGTTGGAGCCCTTCTTTCATTTGCGATGCAAAGAACTTGTTTGTTCTCATGCTCAAGATCAATGGCTGAGTATTTCTCTCCAACGACAACAAAGTGTTTATTCGTTTTTTTAAACCATTTTCCCAAAAGCGGAACTACATTAGCTCTGACTTCTCCATTGCACCGAGGAGGTATGTAGGCCCAAAGCTTAACGCTTTGCCGAACTTATTTTGAAAATAAAACAAACTCTTTTTTAGCACACACACACACACAGATTTTCAAAAAGGTTCCCGTGGAGTACCACGGATATGAGGGGTGCTTTAAACCTTCCCCTCATATAATCAACACCCGAACCTGAGTTCTCTTTCTTGTTTTGTTTTAAAAACAAAACTTTGGGTTTTTTGTTCTTTTCCCTTTTCCTTTGAAAAAATAAAGCGCGGTGGCAATTTCAAAACGGAATATTGATTCGAGTCAATCCCATGGCTTCGATATCAGATTTTCCCCGCTACACCATGCAGTCGGGATGATGTTTTGAATAGAGACTTGTGCATCCTGGTGAGGAGTGTATGCTGACAGAAAGCAACCTTCGTTATTTGGTATTTCCCTGGCTTCTTCAAGAGCGAAATTGTCATCGTAATGTTCATCCCATCCAGTTGGGACAATGCCCTCCATAGCAATTTGTGAGTTCGGAGGAGCGGAATATTTCACCATATAGTCATATTTGCCGCTGGGTTCTCCTAGCGTGTCCCATACTTCTTTGGGTGGATTTTGATATTGCTCAGTGACGGGACTTGTGAAACTTTCGTCATTTTCAATTTGATCACCCCATCCAGTCGGGGTAATGTCTTCCATAGCAATATAAGAATTCTGAGGTGCAGTATACTAATAATTATACCCGCCATTTGGTTCTCCCACAGCATCCCACATTCCCATGGAAATGGGTGGAATTTCATCCGGATATGGCTGAATGATATGGTTCAAGAACACTCCTTCATCTTCAATAGCGTTTACTTCTTGGCTGACGAAGTGTGACATTAATCCTCCAGAATGAGGACTTTGACTATTCTTTTGATCTTCACTATCATAGCCCAGGCCTAGCTTGTCGGACTTGTAGGGTATATCGGGAAGCTGTCCCCATACTGTGCAATCACCCTGTTCAATCATGGCTTTGGCATCTTTGAGAGAAGCCATAGTTGTAGTTGGAGTAGCAGGAATATGCTTGGTAGTAGAGACATCTGGGGAGACCACCTCAAATGATTGGCATGGAGTTTCGATGAATTCGTCCTCCAACTCAACATATTTGGAATTGCTTAGGTGACTAACCACATATTCCTCTTCGCCATAGACTGTGACAATCTTTCCTTTTACTGGATATATTAACTTCTGATGCAGGGTAGAAGTTACAGCGTTTGCCCCATGTATCCAAGGGCGTCCAAATAAACAGGAGTAGGCTGGGTGAATTTCCATTACGTAAAAGATAGAATCCAAGATTTGAGAACCCACTCTGATTGGGAGATTCACTTTTCCGTATACCGTTCTGGTTGACCCGTCAAAGGCTCTTACCACAACATCACTTGGTTGTAACACAATTCCTTCAAAGTCAAGCTTTTCTAGTACTGTTTTCGGTAACACGTTCAAAGAAGAACCGTTATCTACTAGCACATGAGATAGAGTGGTGCCTTTACATTCAATGGAGATATGTAGGGCTTTGTTGTGGTTTTTTCCAGCAGGGGTTAGATCCACATCAGAGAAACCGAGACCATTGCTCACGGTTAGATTGGCAACACAATTCTCAAATTGGTCGACTGAGATCTCTTGAGGCACATGCGCAGCTTTAAGGAACTTCATCAGAGCTTTGGCATGAGCTTCTGAATATTTTAGCAGAGATAGCATTGAGATTTTTGAAGCGGTGTGCCCTAGTTGCTCAACAATATTGTAATCACTTTTGCAGATGATTTTCAATATTTCCTCCATTTCTTGCTTTGACGGATCCTCAGCAGTGATCTCCTCCGGGGTTTGAACTTGTTCAACTTGTGGCTCTTTGCCTCGAGCGTTGTCATCTTGATTAGGAACTGGCACTCGTACTGGACCAGCAGCAACATTTGGAGAAATTTCTGGTGAAAAGATTCTTCCACTTCTCGTGATCTTGCTGGTACCCACAATATTACCCACAGTTGGAGTAGTTAACTTTGCGGCCTCTTCAGTCGAGGTACCCTGCTTAACTCCATGAACGTAAACATTAGTGTCGTATCCCCATGGGACAGCTTTGTCTAAGGAGTATGGAAATGGAGTTGGACTAGCAATGACTACTGATGCCACTTTGAGTGTAGCAGAAATTTTGAATGGAGCCTTGGCAGAGATTTTGAATGGTAAGCTAGAGATCACTAAGGCATCCTCTATTCTCATCCCGTTTGCAAAGACTTCGCACAACACGTCCATAGAAGGGAGCCTCTCAAACATAATGATACGGTGATCCATCCACTTTTGAATTCCCATCCTCAGATTTTCACAACCATTGGGCAGGCATGAGCAGTAAAAGCAGTCGGGGTCACATCCTGGGAAGTAACCAGCTTGGATTAGCTTTCCTTTGACTTCGCAGAGTGGAGTTGATAATTCGTTCACATCATAGATGTAAACAGTGTTTAGGATAGCGTTAACAGTTTTGTCATGCTTTGGCATAGGTGCAGTGATGACATTTGGAGTTTTTGGAGGATCGAACTCAATTTCCCCAGCATCTATCATATCTTGTATTTTATTTTTCAAGGCCCAGCAGTGATCTGCGTCATGTCCTGGACAGTTTGAGTTATAGGCACATGTCGCATCAGGGCGATAATTCGGAGAGGAAGTGTTGACATTCTTTGGAGGACCTTTTAACGTGATCAGATCTGCTTTTAGCAAGTGCTGCAATGCCTGAGAGATTGGCATGTTGATTCTGGTGAAATTTCTTCTTGGTGCATCTGGTCGATGCGTATATTTTGGCTGTTGATCTTTTTGAGGTGCAGATGCGGAGATCAGAACTGCCCCTACAGATTTGATGCTGCTCACTTTTGCGACTTTTCTGAATTTGTGTTGCATTGACCTCATTTCTCCCGCTGATGGGCCTTTTTGTAGTACCAGAGGAGGAACCTATTTGAATTTTTCCATTTTGAATGCCACTTTCGACACGTTCTCCGGTCAGTATTAGGTCAGTGAAACCTGATGATGAGCTTCCCAGCAAATGGCTATAGAAAGGGCCAGTTAAAGTGCCCATGAACATGTCAACTAGTTCGCGATCAGATAAGGGTGGTTGAACCCTTCCAGCCATATCTCTCCACTTTTGTGCATATCCTTTGAAACTTTCTTTTGGTCCCATAGACATGCCCCTTAGTTGAGTACGGGTTGGCGCGAGATCAGCATTGTATTGGTACTGTTTGTAAAAAGCAGCAGCTAATTCTTCCCAAGTATGAACCTTGGTACTTTCCAGCTGGTAGTACCATTCGAGTTGTGTACCCGACAGACTTTCTTGGAAGAAGTGAATCCACAATTTGTTATCTGTTGTATGAGGTTGTATCTTCCTCACATAGGATCTCAGATGTAGTTTCGGGCAAGAAACTCCATCATATTTTGCAAAGACAGGAACTTTAAATTTTGGAGGGATAACAACATCCGAGATGAGCCCCAGATCATTGAAATCTAAGCCAGGTACTTTTTGTATTTCCATAGCTTTCATACGGTCTTCCAGCTGTTGGTATTTGTCATCATCCGGTTCGTCCCCAGAATGATCAACTTCTTCATTTGAAGAGAGAGAGGGCTTAGCAGAACCCTGGTTGCTTTGATTGTCTTCTTGTTCATCATCACCGACTGTTTCAGGGATCGGTGGCTTTTTGAACTTTTTGACTGGGATTTTGATCTTCCTTTTCAGGTGACTCAAGCCTACAGATCCTTTGGGCTTCTTTTTCTTCTTGATTATCAGGGCTTTCAGTTCTTGTTGCCCCTTTTCCAGTTCCAGAATTGCCACTTGAACTTGGGCATTCTGTGCTTCGAGATTCTTGATGCTTGTCTCAGATTCCATCTCTTCTGACTGAAATAAACAGCGAGGAGATGAGAAATCCGTCATGAGAACCTGTTATGCAATGTGTATGACTGGATGCAATGTATATGTGTCATACCCCAAAATTTGCCCATATTATTTCTCTTATTCAAATTCAAATCAAAAGACAAAGCTCCAAAACACACTCTCCTATACAAAAGCTCTGAACTAGGGTTTGATTAACTCAATGGAAAATCATTAAATCAATGGCTCAAGATGGTTCCATAGGGTCACTAACATCCCAGAGTATCTCCATATAAAGTTTCAAGTCAAACAGAGCAAATTTAGTCCTTCAAATCCTGATTAGGTCAACAGTCGACTCTCAAGGGCAAAACAGTCATTTCAAGTCAATATGTAGTCAAAACTCAAGGTATTTGGTCAACAACATCCTCATAACCCTAAAATCATTATTTGATCAAGGGTTGATCATGATCATGCAAGGAAAGATCAGAGAAACCTCATATGGCCAATACTGGGTACAATCGGAAAGGTCGCAATGAACCCAACCGATCTGTGGGGACAATTCCAATTTCTACACCAATTCAACAACAAAGACACAAGTCAGATACACCTAAGCGCCAATTCGCAAAGATCAATATGACTCTGGCCGAAGCGTTGCAACAATTGCTGAAGAAAGGGCTAATCACTTTGAAGGATCCTCCGAGGAATCCTAGTACCTCCTCTTCTCGTTATAATCCTAAGGCAAGGTGTGCGTATCACTCTGATAGTCCTGGACATGACACTAATAACTGTTGGACACTGAAGAATAAGATCCAAGACTTAATTGATGACAAGACCATTGACTGCCACTCTCCTGAGAAACCTCACACTGTGTACGACCAGAAAGATCACGATGAACATAACCAATCTATGGGGACAGTTCTGACCTCTACACTAGCTCCGCAACAAAGACGCAAGTCAGATACATCTAAACGTCAGTTTTCAAAGATCAACATGTCACTGGCTCAGGCATTACAACATTTGCTGAGAGAGAACTTGATTACTTTAAGGGATCCTCCTGTAAAGCCTAACACTTCCGCCCCTAGCTACAAGCCCAATGCGAGGTGCGCATATCACTCCAATAGCCCTGGGCATGATACGAATGATTGTTGGCCATTGAAGAACAAGATTCAAGACATGATCGATGCTGGTGAAATTGAATTCTATCATCCCAAGACTCCTGTGGTGATTACTACTCCTATGCCTAATCACAAAAAGATTGATTAATACCTAGAAGGATGAACTTTTTAGATCATTAGATTTACTTTCATTTGCAATTTCTATTCTGTTTGTTTAAACACTCCAATTATGATAGACATTATTTGTTTTAATAATCATCATCATTGCATTGCATATGTTTGTCTTGAATAAACTATTTCGCTATCACTCTTTTTTAATTATGTCGTTACTCTGCATATGTTTTGTGATACTCAACTCCTGCTAAGCTGTAAGCCTTTTAAGGGAGGATGACGAGAACGATACCGCAACCTCATATAGTACGCTTTTGAACAGACTATGCTGACGATGTACAGGCATTGTTTCAATTCCTAAACAGTGGAGATATAAGGATGTTAATCCCTCGTTAACCCCTTTGAGCCTAAGAAGTAGAAGTTTTCTTTCTTGTACTAAACCTTTGATTATAACCTGGGGCAGGGTAGTTCTCAGTTAATTTGGCTATGCATTTTATTTTAAGAGAATCATTTAGTACACCTTTCAACAAAGGTTTCAATCACAAGCGTTCATCCGCACACATCAAAGAAGTGTTGGAGATGTCAACCAAAAGACAATGACGGTTCATCAATCATCAAACAAGGCAGTCAGTATTTTTCAAAAAGAAAAATGATGGAAAAAACATATATACAAAGAAAAGCCTGCTAAGTCAAAAATCAAAAAGATGACTTAGGCAAAAATCAAGGCATCCCGCTGACTGTAAACTCAAAATAAATAGTTCAGGCAAAAGTTAGGGATATCGAAAAGACGAAAAAAGAGAAGTCAATAAATTCCTGAACAACACAATGCTGTGACTACTAAAAGAAGGAAGTGACTGCCGTCTCAAAAGTTCTCTTTGCTCGTGAACCATCGTCATTACCAAAGGTGTAAATCCAAAAGTCTCTTGGAATCTGAATGCATAAGACGAATCAACTGAGCTTAGGACTGAAGATCATCACGAAGAGGGGTGGGTACAATAAAAATTTGAGCCTTTATCCTTTGTTTCTTAAACCGTGAACCAAGCCACGTTACAACCCTTGAAAGTCCTAATTGAAGCATGGTTAGGTCGAAAGCATACTGTCACCAAAAAGGTATCCTGACTCCTTAAGGTTACCAAAAATGCTAAGTTGATATCACGTTTTTACAAACATCACATTGTTACGAATACCACGTTTTACAAATATCACGTTTTTACATCTCTTGCTTTAATGTTTTTTCAAAACTCAAGACAAATGTACGCATTGCATCTCATGAATTCATTATTAAACATATTCTGCTACATAATTTCAAATGTTAGCATTCGAAAGAACCTGCATAGGGTACAACTAATGACTGAAAGTCATCCCGACAAACAAAATTACTCCAAGAAGCCATGTCTCTTACGTATACAAGGGGCATGACGCGTTTGGCCCAATCAATCTGAGGCAATCAAGTCGAGATTCCGAGACTCTCTCATGGATGCTCGGACAATCAAGGGCATGCATCCAAGCATATCTAAAGCTACTCCCCAATCAACGCGAGACATTGTCATGAGCCTATGATTACTGGGGGCATATTGCCCATAGTGTACATCTCACAAAGACCTCGTGAGGCGAATCTTTCCAAAGTTCCTGTTAACTGGGGCAAATCTATGCAAGTCTAGTTCAACATTTCGATCAATACTCAGTAGCGTGTCCTGAATCGAGTAGTAAATAACTATGATACTGGGGGCAACTTTCAAGACACCCACATCTCCCCACAGAGCCAGAAGATCATATCCCCTCAGAGTAATCATTAAGAAGATATCTTCAAATGTGCTCGTCCCGACAAAGACATGACTCCCCAACAGAGTTTACATCTTCGACACTATTATTTCTCCAACAAGTTGCTCTTCTTCAACATGGTCCATTTATATCTCTAAATCAGGGTACATCAAATTACTGATCATCCCCAAGCAGAAACCGTAAATCCCCAGCTGAACATCTTCAAAGATACAGAGATTTATTTTCTCAATCAAGACAACATGAATCATATTCACATATCACATGTCATAAACATATTCATACATTGCATACATTACTTCATAATGAACTTATCCATAACATACGAAATTCCCCATTTATTTTGAGGGAGTCATTACATAATACATGCATCATGACATTGCATAAAGGCTAACTATACCTATTGCAGGATACAGATACAGACAAATGAACGAAATCTCCAACTTTCCAAAGTCTAATTCAGCTACTACGAACGGTACTGACACGACAAAAGATCTAATTCGGTTACTACGAACGGTACTGACACGGTCAACTCCCAGAGATCTAATTCTATCATCACGAACGGTGTAGACACGATCACTGACTTTCCCAGTCTAATTCAGTTACTACGAACAGTGCTGACACGACAAGAGAATCTAATTCTATCATCACGAACGGTGTAGAAACGATCACTGACTTTCCCAGTCTAATTCAGTTACTACGAACAGTGCTGACACGACAAGAGAATCTAATTCTATCATCACGAACGATATAGACACGATTATCTCCCCAAGATCTAATTCGGTTACTACGAACGGTGCTGACACGATCAAACCTCAGAGATCTAATTCCATCATCACGAACGGTGTGGACACGATCAACTGCTTCTAAGAAGTCCAATTCAGTTACCACGAACGATGCTGACACGACAAGAGATCTAATTCTATTATCACGAACGGTATAGACACGATCATATCTCCAAGATCTAATTCAGGTATTACGAACGGTACCGACACGATCAAATTCTCCGCACTTAATTCATTTACTACGAACAGTAATGACTCGATCAACACTAAAGAAACTACTCCTCAAACACTTCAAATGTATAACCTATTGGATGGCATCTTCAAGCCCATCTCTGACAAAATCCTTCCATCAGCAGCTAGGGCAAATTCCTGGGTATTCTAGTGTTCAATCATCTTCCACCTTCAGATACCGACTGGCATACGAACCACTCTACATCTTCAGGTTTAAGATAATTGAACAGGGGCAGCTGTCATACCCCAAAATTTGCCCATATTATTTCTCTTATTCAAATTCAAATCCAAAGACAAAGCTCCAAAACACACTCTCCTATACAAAAGCTCTGAACTAGGGTTTGATTAACTCAATGGAAAATCATTAAATCAATGGCTCAAGATGGTTCCATAGGGTCACTAACATCCCAGAGTATCTCCATATAAAGTTTCAAGTCAAACAGAGCAAATTTAGTCCTTCAAATCCTGATTAGGTCAACAGTCGACTCTCAAGGGCAAAACAGTCATTTCAAGTCAATATGTAGTCAAAACTCAAGGTATTTGGTCAACAACATCCTCATAACCCTAAAATCATTATTTGATCAAGGGTTGATCATGATCATGCAAGGAAAGATCAGAGAAGTCAAAAGTCAAGAGTTACTATTTTAGGCATGAACTGAAAAAGTCAACCAAACTTTGAAAATTCACCAAATACTCATACTTCATCAGAAAAATTCCCACCAAAGCTCATTTTGAAGAGAATTCATTCCTCTATCCAATGGTCCAAGAATCAGAGCCCATAGGTCAATGGTTTAAGAGATATGGCTTCATACATTATAGGTCCTTTTCAAAAGTCAACAAAAAGACACTTTCTTCAAAAGGTCATAAAATGAGAATGAAAAATGATTTTGACATGGAACCAAAGACATTGGTTAGAGGACTCTCTAAGGTTTCCAAAATGTCTTAGAACGCTTCCATACCTCAAAAATTGAGGGAGATAGGCCTTGTCAAAGTTAGGTTATTTTGGAGGGAAAATGTGAAGAAATTTGAAAACTTTTGCAAATGGGCCTAAGTTATTTCAACACAATCTTGATCCTCAAAGTACCCAAGGGCCCAAAACCTTTTCCCACGAAATTATAAGTTTTATTTGATTTATTATGAATTTTTAATTCATTTAAAAAGGATTAAAATCAAATAAATTAAAGAGAAAATCAAATATTTGCATAAGATATGATTTGGATCTATTTTATCATCAAATATGTCCCATATCCAATGTAATTTCGTGCAAATATGATTGGGAGAAGATTGAGTCAATATTGGCCATAATTGGAAATTTCTAAAAGCATATTTTCAATCAAATTTCTCAAACTTGCAATTCAAGATTCAAGAAGATTTGGTCAGGTTTTAGTTGCCCTAATCAGTCTCATATAAATACAAAACAAGTGCAGATGGCAAAGGAGGAAAAATTCTGCCTCAAGGAACCCTAAACCCGAGTGAAAAGTTCCTAAAAAATTTCAAAATCAAATTCTGAATTAGGAGCGAATTCAGGGCTTCTCTTTGATTCTAACACGTTCCTGAGTTTGTTTGGAAGCTATCCAGGTCTTCTCCATCAATCAACAAGTCCAGAACTGCAAGTAATAAGCCACGGTTTGCATCACTTTGAACTTCTTCGATTACTCTAATTTACAATGCATAAGCATAATTTGAATGCATAATCTTATTTGGCTTGGTGTATTGCATGTTTCTGGATATTTAATCGCACTAATATGCACGAATAAGCATTTTGCCATTACTAGGGTTTCTTGGTTCCGTTTAGGGTTTTTTTATACAGGTACTATTAGGACGAATCAAGGCCATAATTGAATTCACGAGGGTTGGATGAATCCAATGGTACCCTCGCGACAAATTTCCATGTTTGTTTGCATGTGTTCGTAAAAACTGCAGGTGTGAAAGGTTCGGATCTTTTATAGCGTCGCCAGAAGAAGCGCTGTGAAAAGTTTTTCTGCAAATTCCCAAGGATGAAGATGACCGCGTGTCATCGTGTCATTGGCTGGGAGAGTGGCGCGCAGAATTCTTGTTTAAAAGGGGATCTAGTGCAACATGATCCATACGTGTGTGATGCGCCTCCACGCGCCAGCCGTCTGATCATCATCGTCTTCAATCCAACGCGCTACTGCATGCGAGTCTATCATACACCACACGCGTGCGATACACTGAATCCAGCTGAGTGTTTTTTGCAATTTTTTTTATTTTTAATTATATAGTCTATTTTATTATTTTATATATATATATATATATATATATATATATATATATATATATATATATATTATTTGTTTTATTTTTCTTTTCTTTATTACAATAAAATAATTATAGTTATTTTATATCAAAAAAAAAACTTTTACATTCATTATTTTTTTTATTTTTTAATTTATTTATTTATTTAAATTACTAAATTCATATATACATTTATTTTCCTTTTATTTGTTTAATTAGTATTTATTATTATATTTTTATTAAAATTATATATTTATATATTTATTTTATTTACATATTTATTTTATTTATATATTTATTTTATTATAAGTTTTATTTCTTTTTCATGTTTTAATTACTTTAAAAATTCATATTTATTTTATTATAACCTTAAAAAATTCATAAAAATTATTTTTGCATTCGATTTTATTTTCTTATCCTGATTTAATTAATTAGGTCGCAAGACCAATAATTAATTAAATCATTTATATTTTATTATTTAAATCATACCTTAACTCAGGGTTTACGACGAACATTCCAATACACTGAAATATTTTCTTTTCGTGCTTTGCCTTTTCAGGATTGTCTTCACAAATACCTTCCGAATACACGCCTGATTCAAAAACCCAAAGTTAAGTATTTTACTTAATTTAATTTAAATTTCTGTTTGGTTTGTTTTATATAAGGGTTTGTTTCGCCTTCATCTTTTCCTACCTTGTTTCTTTTCAGGGTTAACCCCGAGGCTTCCCGCTAACCATATCAGATCAAATCAAGCTAAGTATTTTTGTTTATTTTATTCTAGATACATTATATCCTTATTTTTAGGGTTAACTGTGTTCGCCACTGAACTGATAATGCACTTACCCTATTTTTGTTTGCCATTTTTCCCACTTTTTCAGGGTTTGTCGAGTGCCAAAGCTACATCATTGGTAACCCTAAATCTTTTCTTCTTTTTTTTTATTTTTATTTTTATTATTACTTATGCCAAACCCTATTAAGGGATCCGCTGGTTACAATTCCCCTCTCCTCCGCTGGTTTCATTTTCCCCCTTCCCTTTATTGCTTTATATACTGCGTGGTTAGTAATCTTAGGGAGTGCAAGCCTTAAATTAATGTAGATAATTAATTAAAAGATAAATATCTGAATATAATCACGTGATTGGTGCACACACGCACGCTTTTGGGTAACCCTCTCTGCCGCCTTGTTGCCTTGTTGCCTGTTGCCTTTGTGTTTTTGCAGAATAAGCCACGTCCCTCGAATTCGAAGATACCTCAGCCATGTTGCCTCGAATAAAGGTTATGAGACCCTAAAAATGATGTTGCCTTCGATACACTAACATGACCTCGACCCTCGGATGTTGCCTACGGAAAAAGGCTGAGGTATCTTCTGGCTGCCCACGAAAATAGCTTATTCTGATCCTTGCCTTAGACTACCTGCCCCTCTATGGCATGGGACAGTCTTATGGCAAAGGATGCTTCGATGACCCTTCAACCTCCAAACGAAAGGCTTCCTGCCCTCTTATGGCAAGGATAGACCCTTTCATTCTGAAAAGCTAAAAGAGACCTATCATCTGAGTTTAAGGTAATTGCCCCTAATTGCCTTGCAATGCTCAAACTTTTATTATATTCTTTCTCATAATTTTTCAAAAGGGCAACGCTTATTCACAAGCTAAAGTCCCTATCTCTTTCATCTACATTTTCTAAACAAATGAGCAAGCAAAGCAATTAAGAGCCCATGGAAAACCATGGATACAAAGGGTGCCTTACACCTTCCCTTTGCATAAATTACCCCCCGAACTTAGATTTCTTTAAAAAAGGTTTTTTTCTGTTTCTTTTTGCCTTTCCGAATTTGTTTGGATAAAATAAAAGTCGGTGGCGACTCTTGCTTACCGCGACATTCCGATTATTAAAAAGTCAGTTCACCGTGTTACAGAACTGGCGACTCTGCTGGGGAAAATTTCGATTAAGAGGGGTTACCTTAAAGGTTTAGGATTCATTTTAAAATGTTTTCTATTATTTGCTTTGTTTGTTTTATTTTTCAGGGGCGTTTTGGGAATTAACTGAAGGACGAATCCTATTCCCGGATTCAAGAACCCTTAAGATTAGGAGTGGCATAGTCATAAGGACCTCTTTCACATATGTGGGAGATGAGTCAATATGAAGTTCACGCTTGAGTTAGGACTCCATAGCATATGCACACCTTTCTCAAATGAGGGAGGTCTATGTATGTGTCTATGGGTGCGCCGGAGCTCAAGGACCTTTAGTTACCCTTAACCCATCCTGGCCTTTAGGAACGTAGTGGGGGGACTACCCTTGACAAATGTTAAGGACTAGTCGCTACCCAATGCTACAATTCAGATAGGTTCTTTCTCAAAGTATCATTGCTTGGTGCAAATGCATCATGTCCGAGGGTGCTTTAGAAGGGCTTACAATTCTGGATAACTTGTAGAACCTGTTGCTGAAATCTCCTTATCCATAGAAATGCCCTTGGGAAGGACACCTGATCAGACTCCATGCAAACCTTAAACCAAAAATTGTGTGATTTGTGTGGATTTGTTTTTCTGTGATGCATCATGCATACATGCATTCATGACATGGCTAACTCATCTCAAGGAGAAAAAGGTCTTTTAACCATAATTTGTTTTGTAGGTTATTTAAATAATGGGAATCCTAATCAGAAAACCTTTCTTCCTCAACTTCAAGAGAGTACCTACTGCATTAAGACTCTTATGTGATGATATTACTGGTTCTCTTGTTCTTTCTGAATCTCTCAACAAACTGATGAGTTTAATGCGAACCAAAGTGGATGAAGCTCTCCTCAACTCTATGATGCAATTTTATGATCCTCTTCTCCATTGCTTCACTTATAGAGATTTTCAACTGGTACCTACATTGGAAGAATTCTCTTACATAATGGACATGCCCATACCTGATCAAATCCCTTACACTGGTGAGGAAGGAGGTCCTAAGTTGGAAGACATTGCTGCTGCTCTACACCTACCAAGATCAGAAATTAACAAAGTTTGGATCAACAAAAGAGACTACTCTGGGATACCTGTGGATTTCTTGATCGAGAAAGCTAAGATCTTTGCTAAAGCTTTAAGCATGGATGCCTTGGAAAGTGTTCTAACCCTGTTGATATATGGACAAGTTCTTTTTCACCACTGCCACAAAGTTGTTGATAGGGCTGCTATCAAAATCTTCCTTAGCAAGAATCCTGTTCCTACTCTACTTGGTGATTTATTGCATTCCATCAATGCTAGAGTGACAAAGAGACGAGGTTGTGTTCTAGGTTGTATCCCTCTCCTACATAGGTGGTTTATTTCTCATCTACCTCGATCCTCAATCCAGAATGAAGAAGGTTTGACTTGGATTCAAAGGATTATGGAGCTTTCGTACGACGACATCATTTGGTATCCAAAGAAATTCGAGGGAGTTCAGTTATATGACCGCTGTGGAGAGTTCCCTAATGTGCCTCTTCTTGGCATCCATGGAGGAATTACCTATAACCCTATACTTGCTCGACATCAGTTTGGTTTTGCTTTGAAAGATAAGCCCCGCTCCATATATCTTAGTGCGGAAAATTTTGACTATGGTTCAGATACAACTGAAAAGAAGAATCGCTTCATTAAAGCTTGGTATGAAGTAAAAAAGGTGGGTGCAAGAGAATTGGGAATGAGGATCGATACTCCTTCAGATCTTTACTTTAAATGGATTTATGACCGAGTCGTCGAGTTTGGCATACCACATCCATCTGACACACCCGTTGTTCCAAGGATCACTCCTCCCGAAGTTCACGTAGAATTGGAGCCTTATGTACCCGCTCCAAACGAAGACCTTGCTGCCACCGTTGCTCATTTAAGACAAGAAAAGGCTGATCTTGAGAAGCGTCTACAAAAGGTTGAAGCAGAAAAAGCAGTATTAGTGGCTAATGCTAAAGAACGAGATAGTATGCTTGACTATTTCTCTCGCAAGTGGAAGATTGAAGACTTTATCTCTCCTGAACAAATACAATCATGGGAGTTAGAGATTGATAGGCTTATTCAAGAAAAGAACGAGATGGTCAAAGCCCATAAAGAGGAAATCAGAGGATTGAAGAGAAAGCGCCGACTTGAAGAATGATTTCTTTTATTTTATATTTATTATATAGTATTTCTTTGATGTAACTTCAAAAAATAATAGTAACAAAAAAACATATAATACATTGGTTTTTATTTTTAATTAATTTATTTTGCTTCTATTTTCTTTTCTTTTAAATGTGTTAAAAAGCCTTTGACTCCTTGAGAACATTGCATGTGCATAATCATATCATTCATAAACATCGCATCACAGGTTTCATAAAAACAAATGCCTCATCTTTCCGCTGTTTATTTCAGTAAGAAAGATGGATCTCGAACAATCTGTCAAAAATCTTCAGGCTCAGAATAACCAGTTCCAAAAAGTAATCTTTCACTTGGCCAAGGGGCAAGAAGAATTGAAGGCACTTCTGATCGAGAAGGAGAAGAATCAATATAAGTATCAAGGTGGTCAAGATAATCAGAGATCCAAGCCTAAGCGGTCATTTACTCCATTACATATGCCGCTGTCTCAAGCTCTGCAACAACTGCTCAATCAGAACTTGATAACTCTATTGCCTCCATATCCACTTCCTACTAATCCCGCTCCTGGGTACAAGTACCATGCAAGATGTGCTTATCATTCAAACAGTCCTGGTCATGATACAGAGGATTGTGGACCGTTGAAGCACATGATCCAAGACCTTATTGATTGCAAGATCATTGACTTCAATTCACCTGAGAAACCTCATATGGCCAATACTGGGTACAATCGGAAAGGTCGCAATGAACCTAACCGATCTGTGGGGACAATTCCAATTTCTACACCAATTCAACAACAAAGACACAAGTCAGATACACCTAAGCGCCAATTCGCAAAGATCAATATGACTCTGGCCGAAGCGTTGCAACAATTGCTGAAGAAAGGGCTAATCACTTTGAAGGATCCTCCGAGGAATCCTAGTACCTCCTCTTCTCGTTATAATCCTAAGGCAAGGTGTGCGTATCACTCTGATGGTCCTGGACATGACACTAATAACTGTTGGACACTGAAGAATAAGATCCAAGACTTAATTGATGACAAGACCATTGACTGCCACTCTCCTGAGAAACCTCACACTGTGTACGACCAGAAAGATCACGATGAACATAACCAATCTATGGGGACAGTTCTGACCTCTACACTAGCTCCGCAACAAAGACGCAAGTCAGATACATCTAAACGTCAGTTTACAAAGATCAACATGTCACTGGCTCAGGCATTACAACATTTGCTGAGAGAGAACTTGATTACTTTAAGGGATCCTCCTGTAAAGCCTAACACTTCCGCCCCTAGCTACAAGCCCAATGCGAGGTGCGCATATCACTCCAATAGCCCTGGGCATGATACGAATGATTGTTGGCCATTGAAGAACAAGATTCAAGACATGATCGATGCTGGTGAAATTGAATTCAATCATCCCAAGACTCCTGTGGTGATTACTACTCCTATGCCTAATCACAAAAAGATTGATTAATACCTAGAAGGATGAACTTTTTAGATCATTAGATTTACTTTCATTTGCAATTTCTATTCTGTTTGTTTAAACACTCCAATTATGATAGACATTATTTGTTTTAATAATCATCATCAGTGCATTGCATATGTTTGTCTTGAATAAACTATTTCGCTATCACTCTTTTTTAATTATGTCGTTACTCTGCATATGTTTTGTGATACTCAACTCCTGCTAAGCTGTAAGCCTTTTAAGGGAGGATGACGAGAACGATACCGCAACCTCATATAGTACGCTTTTGAACAGACTATGCTGACGATGTACAGGCATTGTTTCAATTCCTAAACAGTGGAGATATAAGGATGTTAATCCCTCGTTAACCCCTTTGAGCCTAAGAAGTAGAAGTTTTCTTTCTTGTACTAAACCTTTGATTATAACCTGGGGCAGGGTAGTTCTCAGTTAATTTGGCTATGCATTTTATTTTAAGAGAATCATTTAGTACACCTTTCAACAAAGGTTTCAATCACAAGCGTTCATCCGCACACATCAAAGAAGTGTTGGAGATGTCAACCAAAAGACAATGACGGTTCATCAATCATCAAACAAGGCAGTCAGTATTTTTCAAAAAGAAAAATGATGGAAAAAACATATATACAAAGAAAAGCCTGCTAAGTCAAAAATCAAAAAGATGACTTAGGCAAAAATCAAGGCATCCCGCTGACTGTAAACTCAAAATAAACAGTTCAGGCAAAAGTTAGGGATATCGAAAAGACGAAAAAAGAGAAGTCAATAAATTCCTGAACAACACAATGCTGTGACTACTAAAAGAAGGAAGTGACTGCCGTCTCAAAAGTTCTCTTTGCTCGTGAACCATCGTCATTACCAAAGGTGTAAATCCAAAAGTCTCTTGGAATCTGAATGCATAAGACGAATCAACTGAGCTTAGGACTGAAGATCATCACGAAGAGGGGTGGGTACAATAAAAATTTGAGCCTTTATCCTTTGTTTCTTAAACCGTGAACCAAGCCACGTTACAACCCTTGAAAGTCCTAATTGAAGCATGGTTAGGTCGAAAGCATACTGTCACCAAAAAGGTATCCTGACTCCTTAAGGTTACCAAAAATGCTAAGTTGATATCACGTTTTTACAAACATCACATTGTTACGAATACCACGTTTTTACAAATATCACGTTTTTACATCTCTTGCTTTAATGTTTTTTCAAAACTCAAGACAAATGTATGCATTGCATCTCATGAATTCATTATTAAACATATTCTGCTACATAATTTCAAATGTTAGCATTCGAAAGAACCTGCATAGGGTACAACTAATGACTGAAAGTCATCCCGACAAACAAAATTACTCCAAGAAGCCATGTCTCTTATGTATACAAGGGGCATGACGCGTTTGGCCCAATCAATCTGAGGCAATCAAGTCGAGATTCCGAGACTCTCTCATGGATGCTCGGACAATCAAGGGCATGCATCCAAGCATATCTAAAGCTACTCCCCAATCAACGCGAGACATTGTCATGAGCCTATGATTACTGGGGGCATATTGCCCATAGTGTACATCTCACAAAGACCTCGTGAGGCGAATCTTTCCAAAGTTCCTGTTAACTGGGGCAAATCTATGCAAGTCTAGTTCAACATTTCGATCAATACTCAGTAGCGTGTCCTGAATCGAGTAGTAAATAACTATGATACTGGGGGCAACTTTCAAGACACCCACATCTCCCCACAGAGCCAGAAGATCATATCCCCTCAGAGTAATCATTAAGAAGATATCTTCAAATGTGCTCGTCCCGACAAAGACATGACTCCCCAACAGAGTTTACATCTTCGACACTATTATTTCTCCAACAAGTTGCTCTTCTTCAACATGGTCCATTTATATCTCTAAATCAGGGTACATCAAATTACTGATCATCCCCAAGCAGAAACCGTAAATCCCCAGCTGAACATCTTCAAAGATACAGAGATTTATTTTCTCAATCAAGACAACATGAATCATATTCACATATCACATGTCATAAACATATTCATACATTGCATACATTACTTCATAATGAACTTATCCATAACATACGAAATTCCCCATTTATTTTGAGGGAGTCATTACATAATACATGCATCATGACATTGCATAAAGGCTAACTATACCTATTGCAGGATACAGATACAGACAAATGAACGAAATCTCCAACTTTCCAAAGTCTAATTCAGCTACTACGAACGGTACTGACACGACAAAAGATCTAATTCGGTTACTACGAACGGTACTGACACGGTCAACTCCCAGAGATCTAATTCTATCATCACGAACGGTGTAGACACGATCACTGACTTTCCCAGTCTAATTCAGTTACTACGAACAGTGCTGACACGACAAAAGAATCTAATTCTATCATCACGAACGGTGTAGACACGATCATTGACTTTCCCAGTCTAATTCAGTTACTACGAACAGTGCTGACACGACAAGAGAATCTAATTCTATCATCACGAACGATATAGACACGATTATCTCCCCAAGATCTAATTCGGTTACTATGAACGGTGCTGACACGATCAAACCTCAGAGATCTAATTCCATCATCACGAACGGTGTGGACACGATCAACTGCTTCTAAGAAGTCCAATTCAGTTACCACGAACGATGCTGACACGACAAGAGATCTAATTCTATTATCACGAACGGTATAGACACGATCATATCTCCAAGATCTAATTCAGGTATTACGAACGGTACCGACACGATCAAATTCTCCGCACTTAATTCATTTACTACGAACAGTAATGACTCGATCAACACTAAAGCAACTACTCCTCAAACACTTCAAATGTATAACCTATTGGATGGCATCTTCAAGCCCATCTCTGACAAAATCCTTCCATCAGCAGCTAGGGCAAATTCCTGGGTATTCTAGTGTTCAATCATCTTCCACCTTTAGATACCGACTGGCATACGAACCACTCTACATCTTCAGGTTTAAGATAATTGAACAGGGGAAGCTGTCATACCCCAAAATTTGCCCATATTATTTCTCTTATTCAAATTCAAATCAAAAGACAAAGCTCCAAAACACACTCTCCTATACAAAAGCTCTGAACTAGGGTTTGATTAACTCAATGGAAAATCATTAAATCAATGGCTCAATATGGTTCCATAGGGTCACTAACATCCCAGAGTATCTCCATATAAAGTTTCAAGTCAAACAGAGCAAATTTAGTCCTTCAAATCCTGATTAGGTCAACAGTCGACTCTCAAGGGCAAAACAGTCATTTCAAGTCAATATGTAGTCAAAACTCAAGGTATTTGGTCAACAACATCCTCATAACCCTAAAATCATTATTTGATCAAGGGTTGATCATGATCATGCAAGGAAAGATCAGAGAAGTCAAAAGTCAAGAGTTACTATTTTAGGCATGAACTGAAAAAGTCAACCAAACTTTGAAAATTCACCAAATACTCATACTTCATCAGAAAAATTCCCACCAAAGCTCATTTTGAAGAGAATTCATTCCTCTATCCAATGGTCCAAGAATCAGAGCCCATAGGTCAATGGTTTAAGAGATATGGCTTCATACATTATAGGTCCTTTTCAAAAGTCAACAAAAAGACACTTTCTTCAAAAGGTCATAAAATGAGAATGAAAAATGATTTTGACATGGAACCAAAGACATTGGTTAGAGGACTCTCTAAGGTTTCCAAAATGTCTTAGAACGCTTCCATACCTCAAAAATTGAGGGAGATAGGCCTTGTCAAAGTTAGGTTATTTTGGAGGGAAAATGTGAAGAAATTTGAAAACTTTTGCAAATGGGCCTAAGTTATTTCAACACAATCTTGATCCTCAAAGTACCCAAGGGCCCAAAACCTTTTCCCACGAAATTATAAGTTTTATTTGATTTATTATGAATTTTTAATTCATTTAAAAAGGATTAAAATCAAATAAATTAAAGAGAAAATCAAATATTTGCATAAGATATGATTTGGATCTATTTTATCATCAAATATGTCCCATATCCAATGTAATTTCGTGCAAATATGATTGGGAGAAGATTGAGTCAATATTGGCCATAATTGGAAATTTCTAAAAGCATATTTTCAATCAAATTTCTCAAACTTGCAATTCAAGATTCAAGAAGATTTGGTCAGGTTTTAGTTGCCCTAATCAGTCTCATATAAATACAAAACAAGTGCAGATGGCAAAGGAGGAAAAATTCTGCCTCAAGGAACCCTAAACCCGAGTGAAAAGTTCCTAAAAAATTTCAAAATCAAATTCTGAATCAGGAGCGAATTCAGGGCTTCTCTTTGATTCTAACACGTTCCTGAGTTTGTTTGGAAGCTATCCAGGTCTTCTCCATCAATCAACAAGTCCAGAACTGCAAGTAATAAGCCACGGTTTGCATCACTTTGAACTTCTTCGATTACTCTAATTTACAATGCATAAGCATAATTTGAATGCATAATCTTATTTGGCTTGGTGTATTGCATGTTTCTGGATCTTTAATCGCACTAATATGCACGAATAAGCATTTTGCCATTATTAGGGTTTCTTGGTTCCGTTTAGGGTTTTTTTATACAGGTACTATTAGGACGAATCAAGGCCATAATTGAATTCACGAGGGTTGGACGAATCCAATGGTACCCTCGCGACAAATTTCCATGTTTGTTTGCATGTGTTCGTAAAAACTGCAGCTGTGAAAGTTTCGGATCTTTTATAGCGTCGCCAGAAGAAGCGCTGTGAAAAGTTTTTCTGCAAATTCCCAAGGATGAAGATGACCGCGTGTCATCGTGTCATTGGCTGGGAGAGTGGCGCGCAGAATTCTTGTTTAAAAGGGGATCTAGTGCAACATGATCCATACGTGTGTGATGCGCCTCCACGCGCCAGCCGTCTGATCATCATCGTCTTCAATCCAACGCGCTACTGCATGCGAGTCTATCATACACCACACGCGTGCG
Organism: Vicia villosa; assembly: GCF_029867415.1. Classification (NCBI taxonomy): domain Eukaryota; kingdom Viridiplantae; phylum Streptophyta; class Magnoliopsida; order Fabales; family Fabaceae; genus Vicia; species Vicia villosa. The sequence continues at coordinate 63,173 of NW_026706682.1, read as the reverse complement.
ATACACTGAATCCAGCTGAGTGTTTTTTGCAATTTTTTTTATTTTTAATTATATAGTCTATTTTATTATTTTATATATATATATATATATATATATATATATATATATATTATTTGTTTTATTTTTCTTTTCTTTATTACAATAAAATAATTATAGTTATTTTATATAAAAAAAAAAACTTTTACATTCATTATTTTTTTTATTATTTAATTTATTTATTTAAATTACTAAATTCATATATACATTTATTTTCCTTTTATTTGTTTAATTAGTATTTATTATTATATTTTTATTAAAATTATATATTTATATATTTATTTTATTTACATATTTATTTTATTTATATATTTATTTTATTATAAGTTTTATTTCTTTTTCATGTTTTAATTACTTTAAAAATTCATATTTATTTTATTATAACCTTAAAAAATTCATAAAAATTATTTTTGCATTCGATTTTATTTTCTTATCCTGATTTAATTAATTAGGTCGCAAGACCAATAATTAATTAAATCATTTATATTTTCTTATTTAAATCATACCTTAACTCAGGGTTTACGACGAACATTCCAATACACTGAAATATTTTCTTTTCGTGCTTTGCCTTTTCAGGATTGTCTTCACAAATACCTTCCGAATACACGCCTGATTCAAAAACCCAAAGTTAAGTATTTTACTTAATTTAATTTAAATTTCTGTTTGGTTTGTTTTATATAAGGGTTTGTTTCGCCTTCATCTTTTCCTACCTTGTTTCTTTTCAGGGTTAACCCCGAGGCTTCCCGCTAACCATATCAGATCAAATCAAGCTAAGTATTTTTGTTTATTTTATTCTAGATACATTATATCCTTATTTTTAGGGTTAACTGTGTTCGCCACTGAACTGATAATGCACTTACCCTATTTTTGTTTGCCATTTTTCCCACTTTTTCAGGGTTTGTCGAGTGCCAAAGCTACGTCATTGGTAACCCTAAATCTTTTCTTCTTTTTTTTTATTTTTATTTTTATTATTACTTATGCCAAACCCTATTAAGGGATCCGCTGGTTACAATTCCCCTCTCCTCCGCTGGTTTCATTTTCCCCCTTCCCTTTATTGCTTTATATACTGCGTGGTTAGTAATCTTAGGGAGTGCAAGCCTTAAATTAATGTAGATAATTAATTAAAAGATAAATATCTGAATATAATCACGTGATTGGTGCACACACGCACGCTTTTGGGTAACCCTCTCTGCCGCCTTGTTGCCTTGTTGCCTGTTGCCTTTGTGTTTTTGCAGAATAAGCCACGTCCCTTGAATTCGAAGATACCTCAGCCATGTTGCCTCGAATAAAGGTTATGAGACCCTAAAAATGATGCTGCCTTCGATACACTAACATGACCTCGACCCTCGGATGTTGCCTACGGAAAAAGGCTGAGGTATCTTCTGGCTGCCTACGAAAATAGCTTATTCTGATCCTTGCCTTAGACTACCTGCCCCTCTATGGCATGGGACAGTCTTATGGCAAAGGATGCTTCGATGACCCTTCAACCTCCAAACGAAAGGCTTCCTGCCCTCTTATGGCAAGGATAGACCCTTTCATTCTGAAAAGCTAAAAGAGACCTATCATCTGAGTTTAAGGTAATTGCCCCTAATTGCCTTGCAATGCTCAAACTTTTATTATATTCTTTCTCATAATTTTTCAAAAGGGCAACGCTTATTCACAAGCTAAAGTCCCTATCTCTTTCATCTACATTTTCTAAACAAATGAGCAAGCAAAGCAATTAAGAGCCCATGGAAAACCATGGATACAAAGGGTGCCTTACACCTTCCCTTTGCATAAATTACCCCCCGAACTTAGATTTCTTTAAAAAAGGTTTTTTTCTGTTTCTTTTTGCCTTTCCGAATTTGTTTGGATAAAATAAAAGTCGGTGGCGACTCTTGCTTACCGCGACATTCCGATTATTAAAAAGTCAGTTCACCGTGTTACAATATGAATGAAATGTATATGCAATTTATATGAATGCAATGTATGAAATGTATATGCAATGCATGAAATGAAATGTGTGTGCAATGTTTCAAGGATCTTAGAGTTTAGATTTGTTAAAGAAGAAACAAACATTAGTTCATCAATTTATTCTTTTTTTCTTTGCCTCATTTGGGCTTACAAGACAGAAATAAAATAAATGATCCTTCAGGTCTCCCTTGGATGCTTTCTCTTTGCCCCCAAGAATGTGTTGATCTGCTGTTCTTCTTGAAGCTGTCCGGTGAGCTCCAATATCCTTCTCTCATAGTCCTGACAGTGTGCTTTGAAGGTGTCTCTTTCCTCTTTTAGTTGAACCCAATATTTTTGCAACTCTTCTAGGTCAGTTGGCATGTCCGGGTGTAGAATAACTTGAGGTTCATATCCCTCGACCTCTGGTTCAATAGTCACAGGTAGAACAGCAGGATATGGCATAAGGAGTTTCTGAGCATGAGTGCGGACCCATCTGAGGTAGGGTTCCATAGGAATAGAATTCCATTGCCCCAGAGTTTTGCTTTCTATTCTATAGACACTACCCCATGCATGTATGAACCTTCGTCGGTGTCTATGAGAATCATTCTCGTAATCAAACACAATGCCATGGATAATCATGTCATGAGGACCGTTGCTCCTTGCATATCCGAATTGGCGTAGAGCTAAAGAGGGATTGTAAGTGATGCCTCCTTTGATGCCAAGGAGTGGCACATTAGGGTACTCTCCACAATGATCAATGATAGTAATGTCTCTTTGAAAGAAGTTGTTCCATCGGATATCTGAATGAGACAAAGACATAATCCTGTGAGACCATTGCATTCTTTGTTCATTTCTCAACACTGATCGGGGAAGATGAAATGTAAACCACCTAGCCAGTAGTGGTATACAGCACATGAGAGTTCCTCGTTTCTTCATGGTACGAGTGTGTAGAGAATGTAGAATGTCTCCCAGCAATGTTGGTACCGGGTTACGGGTTAGGAAAAGGTTGATGATGTGTACACTTATGAACTGGTCGGGATTTGGGAATAAAACCAACCCATAGATCAAAAGGGCCATAACCTCCTCAAAAGCTGGATAACTTTTGTTTTCTAGCAGTAGTCGAGCCTTTTCCAATAAGAACTTGGCAAGCAAACCCTTAACTCCACTCTTTGTTTCCCAATTGGACTCGATTTCTGATTTTCGCAGATGTAAAGCAGCAGCAATGACTTCAGGTTTTGGAATCCTTTCTAAACCAGTGAAAGGTAATTGATTTTGAACAGGCAATCCAATTAGTTCAGAGAATTCTTCCAAAGTGGGTACCAACTGGTAATCAGGAAAGGTAAAGCAATGATGTTCAGGATGAAAGAACTCGAACAGGACCCGTATCATGTCTTCTTCAAATTTTGAGGTAACCAAATGGAGTAGGTGACCATGCCTTTCGGTGAATTGAACATTCCTGGGGAATTCTGACACTAAGTCTTTTAGTTCAGATGGTACCGTTGAGATGTTGATTCGGATGTAATCTCTGGTGGCGGGAGCCATTACCTGCAAAAACAAAAATAAACTCTTTGATCCTTGAAGTGTTTTGTGAGAAAATGATATGCTTATGATGCAAACATGTGGCACACAAAAACAAATCAAACAATAGCCTTAGGTTTAAAGGCTTGCATGGAGCTGATAGGTGATACCCTCCCCACTGAAGTTGAGTTGGTTAAAACCTGTCCTAGAATAGTATTCGGGTTCTATGATCCTTGGAAGTAACATCTCAATACGGCGCTCGAGCGGCCGATCAAAATATTCCTCGAGGATAACTAACTTCGATCAATTTCAAAGCTAGCCACTTAATAGGCCACAAGTCAAGTTCAACTAAAAAGGTTCTAAGACAAATTAGTGTTTAATGACATTTCGGAAGCCTAATATACTCCTTGATCGTTTTCAAGGGACATCAGTATAAACCAAAGTATCGCACTAATGATGACTACCAAATCAACCTTATCGCTACATGCCGTACAGTTTCCTTGGTCTATTGTCATATACTTAAGGTATCTCGAGATTCGGGTTAGAATCTTTCACACAAGCAAAATACCCAAACAAACCTTTGAAAAAATAGAGCAATCAAGTCAAACAATTGAAAACATCGAAGTGACTTATTCTCTTAAGGTAACCCCTTTTGAAAACATTTTGTTTTTTGAAAGTATCTCCCCAGCAGAGTCGCCAGTTCTGTGGACCTCCGTTTTTTCGGGCCATACCTCTGAGCGGGAGAGATACGTGAACTGACTCTTTTTTATCGCTTATGCTTTCGCATTTTTTGAAAATTCACAGAGTCGCCACCGACCTTTTATTTTATCCAATTAAGGAAAGGTTTATAAAAGAAACAGAAAAAAGACCTTTAAGAAATTCTGGGTAAGGGGGTAGGTTATACAAAGGGAAGGTGTTAGCACCCTTTGTATCCATGGTTATCCATGGGCTCTTAAGTTTGCTTAGCTCACTTGTTTTTCGATCACTTTTCAATTGCTTTAGAATGCTCATATGTGGTTTCAAATACCTTTGTAAATTGAATTTGTAATGATCCTTGTGCGGATGTATACAAAATGTTTGTTTATCTTTCGAAAGATGTTTTGAAAAGAACGTTAACTTTGTAATGATCCGTGTTTGGATGTATACAAAATATTGTCTTTTTGGAAAGTTTTGTTTTGAAAAACAACAGTATATGAGAATTTTGTTTGTTTTGATTTGAGCAAGCAAACTAGGAGGTCTACCCTGAGTTGTAAGGTCTTTATCCTATTTCCTTTAAAAATCTATCCTTTCACCGGATATAAACAAAAGGTTCGATTTTGTACTCGAAACAGTAGAATTTTGACTTTGATTTTGAAAAGAATGAGAAGGGATTACCTTAAGAGGTGCAAGTGTGATTGTGATTGGATTCAGATATTTTATCTTTGAAGTTAGTGATCTAACGGTTCAATTTTATCTTTGACATACACGCAGTTTATATTTGCTGGAAATTAAAATGCGGAAATGTAAAGTGCGAAAAGTAAATCTACGCTATTACATCGATTGTGCAGGAAATGTAAACCAGCCTATTTACATGAATTTGACATCCTATACATTTATCTAGGAATTTAAATTGCAAGAAAAATAAAAGGCATGTTTTTGGATTTTTTTATGATTGATTTTAATTATAATTAATGCATGATTAATTAAATTAAAATGAAGAAAAAAAGATGAAAATAGATTTAAACCTAGAAATTAAGTTTAAAATATGTAAAAAATATTTGTCAATTAATTTTAAAACAAAACTAATTTTTTTGGAATTTTTGAAATTGATTTGAAATTGTTTTGAAATTGATTAAGCTAATTAATACATAATTATACAAATAATTAAAACTTAAAGAGAAAATTATTCAAAATATGTACAAAATTAGTCTATAATATATAAACAATATTTAACATAAAGAACGATTTTTTTTATAATTTTTTGATTGGTTAGAATAATTAAAAAGCAAATATAGAAATATATACTAATTAATTATACAAAATATTGAAATTATGAAGAAAAATAAAATATTTTTATTTCAGAAAATAATATATTATTTTAGAAGTCTAAAAATATTTTTTGTGTATTTTTTGGATTTTTAAAACTATTTTTAATTAATTTTGCAAAGAAACTAAAATAAAATAGAAAAATAAAATAGAGCATGATCATGTGTGGTTAGTCATGATGAGTTATGGTGTGGCTGCAAGGCTGAGAGCATTGGATGGAGAGTTGAGAAAATCCAAGGGCTCAGATCCTGAGGGAACATGATATAATGGTGGGGAACATGTGCTGAATCCAAGGAGATTCAAACTTTGTGACTGGGACCCACAAGTGCACGCGTGGATGGGAAGACTGGTTGGCCAGCCAATGATCAAGAGCCACGCGAGCGGAGGGAAGAGTCAGCTTTGACTGACGAACCACGCTTGGACGCATGGCCGTCTTCAACCTCCGTCTCTCTTATTTTTTCAAACAAATAGCGGGGGTTTTAAACCTCCTCTATTTTTACGATAAAAATGCCATTTTTGGTAGCTTCCCACACCTGCAAAAATAAGCGTTAGGAATAAAAACAAGTGACCCAGATCCCCTAATTAGGATGCTCTGAGTCCAAATATGATGTTAGTTTCGCTATTTGAGAGCTGTAGCTATGTATTCGATGGAGTTGAAGTTTTAGCACGCATGAACCTTTGTTAATGGCATGGGATGAATCTCACGTGGTAACCAACATGTTAAAGCCCAGACCTGCCCTATAGGACCTCATAAACTCATTGGAATGATCAGATTACATTGAGGTTGATTAAATATAGGAAAACGAAAATTAATTATGTATGAACATGAAGAACACTATGCATGTGTTACGACTCTCATGGGACCATATTAAGGGTTCATTCTTACTTTATATGATCTTAGAAGATGATTGGAATGATTGTTTTGTATTGATATTGATTGGAATATAGAATTTGAAAATTACAAAGTGTATGGAAATTTTGAGAAATTTGATGAGTTTTCTTGCTATGCCTTGGCTATATTTTCGTGTGTGTCCTGTTGTTGATGTATTCCACTTCATTTATAGGCCAAGAGATGCTTGGAAGTGAAGCTAAGTGCATTGATTGCTTGGTTGAAAGTTTGGTTTTTAAATATTAAAAATCCTTGAATATTTGACCAAGTCTTGCTCTCCTTTACTTCTCTTGCCTTGTGCTTCAATTCTCTGCAGAAAATCAGAGATTCCTTGGGTGAGTCATGCTTGGATTGTAAGCTACCCATTATCCATTCATTTTTCCTTTTAATTTAATCTTAAAATAAGATAAAATTAAGCAAAAAATGAATAAAAATGGTATGGGCTTAGTCTTGGTCGTGGTAGGCCCATAAAAACATGGCAAACATGTTTGAACCATGAAAACTTGGCCCCATTTGGAAAAAATGCATTTTTGAGCAATGTTGGTTTTATGCATTTTCCAAAATTTAGCCAACTTCAACAAGGTGTAAATCCCTCAATTTTTGTCATATGAAGGAGTTCTTGCACTTTTTGGAAACCTCAAAGAGTCCTCTAACCAATTCCTTTGGTCTCATGTCAAAATGATTTTTGATACTCCTTGTGTGTCCTTTTGAAAAAAGTGTCTTTTTGTTGACTTTGCAAATGACCTGTAATGTCTTTGGTCATATTTTTCAAATGGTGAATGCAATGACCATGGGATCAATTGCATTTGAAAGATAATTGAATTTCCTTCAAAATTAGATTTGGTTTGAATTTTTTGGATGAAGGATGAGAGAGTTATGACCAGTCAAAGTTGAGTTGACTTTTTAGGCAAAAACCCTAATTTTGAATCTTAGGGTTTTGTTGATTTTTGATCTTTCCTTGATGAATTATGATCATCCAATGATCAAATGATGAATCCTTTGACAAAACATGGACTTTGACAAAAAATTTCATTTTTGACTGTCTGTTGACTTTTTGGGTCAAACGGGTCGTCTATTGACTGTTTGAGCTGCTGACGGTGCGTCTGAGCGAATTGAAGTTTGAAAATTTGTATGATGGTACTTTGAGATATATGGATGTGCATGAAATCCATTTGAGGTCTCAAAAACTTGTTTCTCCTGTAAAAACAAGAAAACCCTAGTCAGGGACTGTTTGTGTAGGAGACAATTAAGCGTACTTGATTTTTGTGCAGTGTTGAGTCTCTGCTAATCGCGTGATATTCAGAAGACTTCTAGAACAAAAATCTTGGAATTTTGAATTGTAAAAGATTGATTTGATTGATGGTACAAAACACTGAGAATTGTACTGCCAGCAGTTTGGCTGTTAACTGACTGTTCAGATATTGACGTAGCAGTTAGAGTGAAAAATCAACAGTCAAAGTTAATTTTCTTTTTTGTTGTTTTTGTTTTATGTGAAAAATGAAAGTTTATTTACATGACTTGTTAAAAAAACACAGACATAATAAATAACTAATATTTACTGTATGCGGGCAATATTACTGATAATAACCCTGAAAATCATTTAATGCACAGAAAAATGAATATTTGACTGGCAGAAAACACACAAAATATTATCTGAGTAATTAAGCAATATTATGACAAATAGTATAACATTTAATACTGACAGTACAAATATTACATACTATATTGAATAGTACGACGAATAAACGGTACATTTAAGAAATAAGAAATACGGCAAATTTTAAAAATGACGATTGATAACCCATGCTACAAATAGTAACATGTAGATGATTGGGAGCATAAGCATCCCAGGTCCACAGTGTTCCGGGCTATATAGACAGAAGAAAGACATGATCACCGTAGCAATGGTGATGACCATAAGAAAACACGTTTCCCACCGCTTTGCCATTTTGTCGGGGAAGAAGAAAGGATGAATTATGAAGTAGAAATTTGAGAGATGAATTTGAATTTTATGTGAGATTTTTATGAAAAAATGAGAGGTATTTATAGAGTGGAAAGAAGGATAGAGACGTTGGGGAATGATGTGATTCCGTACAAAAGGAAAATTTGAGTGGAAGTAAGATTTGAAAGAAAGTGTATGATAGTGTTGGGAAAAAGAGAGATGTGATTTTTGAAAAAGAGATTTGAAAAGATTTTTGAAAATAATGGAATATAGTACAAAAATTAGTGGGAAACAAAAGATAATAATAATCTATTTGTTACCAGTACAGTCTGAGTTTCCTAATTCTGCGCCTGCAAAAAGATTTAACTCTGTACCAATTGTGTCAGTACTATTTATCTGTAAATAAATAAATAGCATGTGTGAAGTAATAAACAGTATTTGGCGTTTGCGTAAGAATAAATTCAACTGCAAGCCAAATTACTGTATAAGAAAAATTCTAAAAACTAAGTATTTCATATGTCAGGATATTTGTTGAAATAAAAATCCATGATTATATGAGACTCTTAATTTTCAGATTGGAGTTTTCTTGAAAAAAGATGCGGGAAAATTTTGGGGTATAACAGTTACACCGAACCGGTGGAGGGAATCAAAATGAATGCAACGCAGAAGAAGATTCTTGAGGAGCTCAAGATGAAGGACTATCAAGTGAAGCACTACTTGTTCTAGGAAATTGACTGGGTTGTGTTTGAACAGATCTTGGATCGCAAAACATCCAAAATCATTTGGGATTCGATGAAGAGAAAGTTTGGAGGCAACGAAAGGGTGAAGAGGTCTCTTCTCCAAACCCTAAGAAGAGATTTTGAGGTTCTTGAAATGAAGAATGAAGAGAACATCGATGATTACTTTGGAAGAGTAATGTCTGTCTCCAACAAGATGGGAAGCAACTGAGAAGACATGTCAAATTTGAAGATTGTTGAGAAAATACTTCGGACTCTGAATGACAAGTACATATGTGGTGGTGTCCATCAAGGAGTCAAAAGACAGAGAAAAGATGACGATTGACGAACTACAGAGCTCTATGTCCGTACATGAAAAGAAATTTAAAAAGATCAGTCATGAAGAAGATGATCAAGCTCTTAGTGTCAGAAGCATGGGCAGAGGATCATACAGAGGTCGAGGCAGGGGCAGGGGATGCTCGTTCAACAAATCAACAATCGAGTGTTACAACTGCCACAAACTTGGACATTTCCAATATGAATGCCCAAATGGGAACAATGGAGCATATTTTGCAGAGATCGAAGAAAATGATGAAATTCTTCACATTAGGTATGTGGACTTTCAAGGTACTAGAAGAGGAGATGTGTGGTTAGTGGACTCTGGATGTTTAAACCATAATTGTGGAGAAAGAGACGTGTTCTCAAGCTTGGACACTAACTTCACACATAATGTCAAGCTTGGAAACAATCACAAACTGATGGTTGGTGGGAAAGGAGTGGTGAAGATACTGCTCAAGGGAATAAACTATGTGGTCAACGATGTGTATTATATTCTGGAATTAAAGAACAACCTGATGAGTATTGGGAAACTTCAAGAAAGGGGTTTAGACGTGTTATTCAAAGGACGAGATCAAAAAAAATGCAGCATCTTTCATCCCTTGAGAGGAAAAATAGCATAATTTGTTATGAGTGCTAATAGGATATTTATTCTACTGGGTGAGTTAAATGACAAAACAAAGGAGGAGAGATGCCTACATGTTGATATCTCAGACAAGGCAGAGTTGTGGCACCATTGATATGGGCATATCAGCTACAAGGGACTTCACACATTATGCAATAAAGAGATGGTTGTGGGTTTACCTAAAATTGGTCATTCTGGTGAAGAATGAATTAGACACGACTGATTTGGGGAAGATGATATATTTTCTTGGCATTGAAATGATGCAGAAGGCTGGTGGCATCTTTATTTGTCAAAGAAAAATGCTATTGAGTTGATTGAGAGGTTTGGGATGCAAAATTACAACTTCATTTGTAATCTGATAGTCCCTGGACAGAAGGTTGGCCGGGATGAAGCTGGTGTGAAGGCCGACTCAACATTATATAAGCAAATGGTGGGCAGCTTAATGCATCTAACAGCCAAACGACCTAACTTGATGTTTGTGGTAAGTCTTATTAGTCGTTTTATGGAAAATCCTACTGAGTTAAATTTTGCTACTGCAAAAGGAATCATGAGGTACTTGAAGGGAACTATGGAATTTAGGATATGGTATCAACGTGAAAGGAAGAGTGCACTCTTAAGCTACACTGAAAGTAACTACGCGGGAGATGTGGATGGCAGTATGAGCACTTCAGGCTATATTTTCTTGATGAGTGAAGGAGTTGTGGCATGGTCCTCAAGGAAGCAACCAATCGTAACTCTGTCAACTACTGAAGCAGAGTATGTAACAGCAGCTAAATGTGCTTGTCAAGCCATTTGGATGAGGAGGACATTGAAAGAAATCGGGCATGAACAAGATGAAGAGATGGTTATGTTTTGTTACAACACATCCATTATCAAGTTGTTACAAAATGCAGTCATGCACGGGAAGTCAAAGTACATAAGGGTCCGATACCATTTTCTCAGAGGAATGACAATGGAAGGTGTCGTTAAATTGGTCTATTCCAGCACTGAGGAGCAGCTGACCGACATAATGACAAAGCCTTTGAAGATGACATCATTTCAAATGATTAGAGAAGCGTTTGGGATGACTGTTGTGAACTGAAACTCTTGATCGAGTTCAATTTAAGGGATGGATTGTTGTGTAAGTTTTAGTTATTTCAATAAAGACCTATTCTTTATGTTAGAACATGTCACTTTCTGTTTTTCTAAATTCTCATTGTTAGTAGAGCTAGTTGAATCATGTGCTTTATTTTAGGATTTTCTGTTGTTTGCAGTTTTTATGTATTTCCTATAAAAGAAATTAGAACCTATGAATAAAGTAGATCATTTCTGATGCATTTGCAATTCAGTGATGTCCCACATTGCTAAGATTCCCGGACTGTTGGGTGTATAAATATGTGAGGGCAACCTCATCTCTTGAGCTAGCTTTTAGGGTTGAGATCCAAGCATATTTAACATGGTATCAGAGTCGGGTTAAGGACTGCAATGTGGGCATTTGACTCAGGCCTACACGCTAGGCGTGAGGGTGGGTGTTGAAGTTGGTATTTGTGTTTGTTAGAATTTGTTTGAAATCCCACATTGCTAAGGTTTCCGGACTGTTTTATATATAAATATGTGAGAGCAACCTCATCTCTTGAGCTAGCATATTTAACATAAATGAGCAAAATTGCTACCCTAAAGTTAAAGTTTTGGAGGATTGCCATAGACACATTTATATGATATATAGGACTAGTACCTTATTTCTTTTTCTTTTTTTCAATACTTGATATTGCTTTACACTCTGGAATAGACCATGTACTAACATCTGCATGCTACTTTAAGGTGCTACTCACCTCCTCTCCCTCAACTCACGGGGAGAAAGAGAGGAACAGATGGAATACTATAATTAGCGAAATAGTATAGTTTGCATAAGTTCGGTAATACGGTGGGTCACCGCTATCGCAAGTTTGAGATTTCTTTTCACCGTAATTTTGTGAAGCTAGTATGTATGGCTTTTGTCTCACCGTGATATTTCACCATGATTTTCAAGTTTTCTAAACGCACACTGTTGGTTCTACTCTTTTATACATTCAAGTACAGTCCCGAGGCTATCTGTTCTGAGAACAATTTTGCATTTCAGACTCAGCTCTCCTTATATTTTCAATAATTAGTTGAATTTTTGTGGACATTTCCTCTGTTTCTTCTTCAACATTGTTTATGAAGCTGAGTAGCTTTTCTCTATATGCAGTACAAAGTTCATCTTGGTGCTCCAACTCCATAGTAAGTTCAGCAATTTTCTTATCTTTATCATCCTACACGTAGAAGGAAAATTAAATTGAAACGGTAAGGATCAACAGATCAAGTAGAATTTAAAATTAAAAGATAAAAAATAACCAAAAAATGTATTAGTATGAAAGTTGCAAAACAATTGTGCCCACAAGAATCAATTCCGGCGAGGCCAAGAAGTCGAGTTCATGTGCTTAACTTTCTTTAAACCTCTATGTACCAAACATCCAATTTAATGTAATCGAACAACAAAAACCATCCATAACTCCACAATTACATTATTTACTTCCCAATTATCACCCCTTGTATCTCGAATAAGAAAATACTGATCCTCCCAATCCAGCTGCTGCAACCAGTGTCGTTAAATATCGTTCATGGTGGATTGTATCTAAAAAAAGCAAAGCCAACAAGGGCGAAGCAAATGTTGTCATAACCATGACTCGCATTGCCACAGAAGATTACGAGCTGCAGACACAACCTACGCATGACACCTATAAACCATGGGAAAGTTTTTAATCTGATGTACAACATCTATAAGTCAAAACCACCCAACCAAATATTGCAATTCTCAATGACTCCCTTCCTTAACCCCCTCCTCTCTCTCAACCTCTTCACCTTTTCATCCCTCTTCTCACCCAAAATTTTTCGTATGGTTCGTTGATTACCATACAACAGACAACAAAAGAGTTGCAATGTAACTCAACACATTCCTCCTGATGTATATGGTTTGCCTGCCATATCACGTAGGGTGCATCAAACAATATTGTCAATTGTGGATCAAACAAGATAAGGGTTTATTCAAATTCCATTACACAATAGTTTTATAGCTCTGTTGTAACCGCTCTCTAACAAAAACTTGTACCACATAGCATATCGCAAAACAATAACAACTAATTCGAATTTTTTTAACGTTATAATTAACAACACTGTCTTTAAAGTGATCAAATGAAACCCTTATCTTATTCGTATCTCTTTCTCTAACTAGAGATGACAGCGCAGCATGCACTCACTAATCATTTATTTATTTTCTCACCCGACATGTATCGACACTTGTGATTACATTTAATTTACTCATTTTTTAAAACTATTATCAGTGTTGACATGTCAGTGTCGGTGTCGTGTCTGGTGTACTTTTTTCAATTTATTAATATGACCGACTTTTCTCTTCTGTGCGCCAAAGAGCCACTTGCAAGGCAGATGCATGAAAATAAAATAAAAAACATAATTATTATCATTGATGTACTCAGTATATGCTAAAGTCCATGCCTAAGAACCAACCAAGATTTCCCTAAAAGAGTGGAAAGTTATAGTTACAAAATTATAAGCAACCAGAAAACTCACCTCTGTACTGAAACCATTAGCTGTAGCAATTAGTGGATGGTTGTGATCCTTTATAAATCTTGTGACAACCCATTTTCCAGATTTTTCCATCTTAACTAAAATTGTTGCCTTGCAACCTTCTCGGGCACTGGGCCTTGGTCTTTTTTCTTGCCCCAATGCTCCCTTGCTATTGGGTGAGAATCCTTGTTTGTTACACCCAAGTCGACGAGCAAGAGTTCTGCCATCGATTCCAGAGCGTCGACGTTGCATAACGCGTACAAGAAATCCTACCCGTCTAGCATATTCAACGTAAAATGTCCTGGCAGCTTCTTCAGAATCAAATTCCATGCCCACATATGGCTCTTGAACTTCGACTCCATTAAATATACTTGTACTCTCTTCTAGACAGCTACGATCTGCCTCGTTTCCCTTGTCCGAATCCACCACCACGATATCCATAAAAATCTGCCCAATTTGTTATATCAAGATATACATTATTAAATGTTTGAATAGTCGTGAACTTTTATATGTAAAAACTCAGTGTTTCAGAATTCACAGATGCATATATATACTCGATCAACCAAAAACTATAATTGAAGTGTCGGCAGCAGGTTATTATTTCTTATCAGCTAGACAACATAAATAACAGCTTGATACATAGGATCAGCCAAAAGGAGAGAGGGAAAACAAGGAACAGTAAAATGAGTTACATTTTTAAGATGAGTCAAAATTCATACCGCATAGTCATACCACAGGTATATCATGTTAACATTAATATTAGTTCCAAAACAAGATTAAGTGCTCATAACTAACAACCAGTTTGTATAACATTCTACAGGCCTCAAAAATCAATTCTAGATGAAGGTCTATGTCTATCCTTTCTTAGCAAAAAGTGCGCTAGAACACAAATTTGGTCACTGTTAGTACTGTTGTGTTGAAAAGTATTCTATTCTTCCCCCAACCTGGCCAATCCATACCTCATTCCCTATGGCGGCAACCAAGAGACCATGTAACTTTCAATAGCCAACTAATATTTACATAGTGCCACAAGTGCAAGTATCTAAAAGTTGAATGAAATTATAAAAGAAAAGATAAGAAAAACTAAGCCAATTAGTTCAAAGAAACATGGAATCAGACAGCAAAGCGAGTTTCTTTAATTAGTTGATGTTATCTAAGCAGAAGCCATTAGCCAATGATGATAAAATTTGAGTTATTAATTTCCTTTATCTTCTTTTCTTCAACATATTTCCACTTACAAGCTATTCTTTTCTAGGTATTCCAGCATCAACTTCAAAAAGCAGGAGGTGAGTATTTTATAACTAGTGAATAAGTAAATTATTCCAACAACAATGCTTCCATCTATCGGATTCGCGCTGCAAATGTCATATAAAATTGCGGGTTTTCAATTGTAAACCAAACTAAGAGCAAGATCCATGGACACGCACACAAAGGTTAGACAAGATCAAAACCTGTCCATATTCCTTCTCACCTAAGATTCTATATATTAAAAAGCCCTGTATTTGGAAGCCCAATTATGATTAAAAGCTCCGAACAAGAATCCTTCTTTTTCAACCAAATTAAGTTGATTCTTTTCAAGCCAATGCACTTACAAGTTACAAGTTATAACACTGAAACTATTATTTGAAACAATTAAAGCCATAATTGATTTGAGTTTATACCAAAATGCAGATCAAAGTAACAACTTATTCTGCAAATCTATACAGGAATAATCAACAAATAAGCTATCCACTTCTATAGTTCTAATTAACAAGACCTGTCATACATTTTATTAGTTAAAATTCATATGGGTCTCACTAAATTTATATAGAATCAACTTTTGAGAAAAGCTCTAACAAAACAGCTATGCAAACCATAAAGAATTTGGATTTTGAAAAACGACATGGGAGCGTAGCTTACTGTGAAACAGAAGAGGGAGAGGTTTTGAAGACGATTTGGAGCGAAGATGGAAATTTGAGTAAGGAAGAGGAGAAATGATCTAGTGCGGCGTGTTGTATGTGAATCTGGATAAATGACGGAGAATTAGAAGAGGGTTGATTTTGGGGATTGATTTACTGTTTAGGTTCCTTGTTAGGTAGACCAATAAGAAACTGACTCGTGTGCATGTGTTAGAATCTAGCCGTCACGATTGTTTCATGGTTGAGAAAAGACATGAATTTTGGCACTTTTCCAATTAACTCATTTGTTTTATTTTTATTTATTTTTTAATTATTTGGTACCCATTGAGAATTTTTGTATCTACCTCTCTATGCTCTTGGCGACCCCCGATGAAAAATCAAAAATATCCTTACATCATAAATGCATTTTTGAAATAATTTTTTTTTTTAAATTTTTCCAGAATTCGGAAATGCACTTCCGAAAATATTAAATATGGGTGTTTTCGGAGATGCATTTTCGAAAACACCCATTTTTGGGTGTTTCGTAAGTATACTTCCGAAAAAAGACACGGGGAAGTCAGGAAGTATTGAAAAGCAGAAAAGATGCAATTAAATGTCATTGTACTATGATAGATAAGTAATGATGAAAAGCAGTTTCGAATATCTTTGGACAATGATTTTGGCATAACTTAATTTATTAAAGGACTGAAAAGTGTGATTAGTAGATGCAGTTGATAGCTTTTTTACTTTTCACGAATATCAAAGCCAGAAAGTATGTGTACCACAAGTGATTTTTGGACTGTCATGACTAGATGTGTACTACCAGAAAGTATGGCATAACCTAATATAATAGTGATTTTTGAATTGCATGGCTAGAAGCTAAATATCATATTGAATATATTAAATGATGAGTTGAACAATGATGAATAGATTAAAAAAAATACTTAATTGCGCCCATTTAGCATTTTTTTCGGAAGTATACTTCCGAAACTCAAAAAAGGGGTGTTTTCAGAAATGCATCTCCGAAAACACCCTCATTTGATGTTTTCGGAAGTGCATTTCCGAATTCTGAAAAAAATTTGAAAAACAATTCTTCGGAAATGCATTTCCGAAGCAGGAGTATTTAGGGGTTTACGCTGGGGGTCACCCCCATAAGGAGGTGGATAAAGAAATGTTCATTTTGATTGGGTATTACTACAAGAAGAACACAAAAGGAGGAATTTGTCAAACAGTAACAAATGGTGCCTCCACATGTTGACATCCGATCCAACCTAGTAGTAAGCGATCCGCCAAAAACAACCAAAATATTCCTTGGTGAATAGGGCGAAAACTTGAACTACGTACGTACATACTTTTAAAAAAAGGTAAAGCCAACAGACATATAAAAACGGGTGCTATTGCGGCTACACCTCCCAATTTTTCAGGTATACTACGAAGAATGGCATGGATCGGTAGGAAATACCATTCCGGCACAATATGAGGCGGAGTGGGCATCAAGTTGTTAAAATGGGCTCGTCCAATCCTATGGGTCGTCCGCCCGGCCCGAAAGATCATAGGGTTTGAGCCTTCAAATTAGAGCTCATATTTTTAGGGTTAGCTCATATAGATAGTGAGTAGCCCCATTAGGCCCGAACAACTATAGATTTTAAAAAATTATATTAATTCTTATATTGTGTTACTTCAAAATAAGACATTGATTTTTCTCACTTCACTAAATTTTGTTTCTATTATATTCAATCTTTCTCTTTTAAATATTATACGTTAATATAATCCACATTATTTCCTCGTATTCTATCAGTTTCTCTTATATTAAATATTTGAGTATTATTTTCTACAATTTAACATGTATTATATCTAAAAACACATTGTAGTATTTATAAAAGATAATATAGTAATTAAAAATGTATTATGTTTAAAATAATTAATTTTTGATTTTGTTTATAATAAATATTATTGATTTTTATTTTTATTTTTTTATTAAAAAAGTCCGTTTAGGGTCGGGTAGCCCGAAGTCCAATTAGGGTCGGGTAGCCCGAAGCCATCTAGGGCCGGGCTCAGTTAGTAATTTTGAGACCTATATTACAATAGGGCTTTTTTTACTCATCCCTATAAAGCCCAGACCCATCATGGCCTGCCCTAAACGAGCCGGGTAGCTCATTTTGACAGCTCTAGGTATTAGTACCGTATAGATCTGGGGTGTTTTTCAGATAGGCTATTGAAAAATTTTTGGTTTTATCATTTGTCTAATTTTTTTGTATGGTTAACAACGTTATTATCGTCCGTAGAGATAAATGGTACCTCGGTGACAGTACACCATAGATTTTTGTCAACTAATAGTAAGTGTACATACATATTCGCTTTCTAATAAGTATAATTTTCGCCTTTGAAAATAGGTGTTCTATTATATGCTCCTTTTGGATCATCATCGTCCTATATATTCTCAAACTTTTGGAGTCGATTAGACACAATTAAAATACCAGCTCTTAGTGTCAATTGTTGGGTGAGAATATAAAGTAAGAAAATAGTATATGTGGGAGGTGAATAGACCCTTTTAAAAAAACTTCGACTAATTTAACATAAAAAGAATATCAGAGATTTTTCAAAATTGTGCGCGAAAGGTTTATAACAAAAATATGAAGATTATACTTTTATTTGAATTTTGATCACGTCGACAAATACACAATTCAAAAAACTCACATTTTGTTCAATAATGATTAATTGAACAATTTTATATTATACGAGATATGCTTTGTACGATATTTCAATTATGATCGAATTCTAACAGCACTAGTTTCCCAGAATTTAATCACCACGAAAGCTAAATTAGGCACCAATTGTAACAAAATCTAACCTTACGTGATAAATCGCTACCAATTGAATAAATGATAAACCACGCTAAGAGTTGAATACCTAAGCATGCCATATCCTACAAAAATTAAATGAGAGAGAGAGAGAGTACACTGGGATATATAGTGGTTCGACGTTCGTTCTCACTTTGCCTACTCCACTCTTCAATGGTTTTCCATTAGAACCCGATTTATTCCTTTTTATTTTGACAAATATTGCAATAGTTCATACAATCAAGAACCCACAATAATGTCGAGACAAATAAATATCCTATTTGGATCTTAACTTGTATACATCGTAATGTCAAACTCTTATGCGTAATCTTTACTCAATTCACGCTTCTTAAATTTCCCAGTATCACCAATTTGCTCATAGTCTTCGTGTGTGGCAATCACCCCTTGATCCCATCGATTTCTTAAGCGATGAACTTTATGAAGATTTGAGAAGAACTTCACCTTGCCCATTCCACACAATCACTACTAAAGTAATCTGGAGAGAAAAACCTCCTTCTTTTCACTGGAATTTGTCAGCACCAATGACAATAACCTCAATATTGCAAGCTACCTAAAACTCTCAATCAAATCTTCAAGAACAATTAGTTTCAAGATGGCGCATCCCACAATAAATTTTAAATATCTCGTTATCAAGATACGAAATCAAACTAGAGGTTGAAGATGAAATAAATTCGTTTCAAGAGTTTTTAAACTTTCAAAAAGAGATGGTGTTGATTTCAGAAAAAACACACTGAAAAATATTGTTTCAAAGTTGTGTAAGTTGTCAAGGCTGTAAAGGTTATATGTGAAAATGATGGAAAAAGGGTTTTATATGTGTTTGGAATTAAACACAAAATAGGATGGAAAAAGTTAGTTAGATTCAATTCTAGAGCATCGCATGATTTGAGTCAAATGAGTAAGTAGTGTGAAACAAGATCTTAAGAAGAAAAGTGACTCATTTTCCTTTGATTCGAATCAGGTTAAAATTGTGATTCGAGTCACACAGGATCATGATTTGAATAATGTTTTAAGCATGATTCGAATCAGACAAGTCAATGGCTTCCAGGAAGCTTGTGATTCGAGTCACAGAGTTACATGATTCGAATCAGGTATAAATTGTGATTAGAATCGCAGACACCAGAATTTTCCTTTTCGCCACTTTTTTTTAGAGTCATGAATTGTGAGTTATTCGAATCACACACAAGAAATCTCAATTTTTCAAATAGTCTGAGATTCCACTTCCCACATGACTTGATTTATATCACTTATGGTTCAAGTTTCATTAACTCATGAAATTGACTTAAATCATCATGATCAAATTTCAAACATAATAACTGATTTGTGCTTCCTTAAAAATGAATCGATTCAAACTTGATTCAAATATGTGCAATTATGAAGGAGACTCAATGAACAAAAATAAACTAAACATGAAGTGATAGGATAAGCAACAAAACAATCCCTCTTAATGTGTTAGGGACATGCAACTTCGAGAATCAATGAGTATCATATATATTAATACATATTGAACTCCAAAAACAATCGGGGATGGGAACCTTCGATGGCATGATCGACCCTAACAAGCTTGTAAAGCTTATTGACATCCTCATAAACTTTAGAGGAGCTAGAGGACTTGAGAAGCAAACATTATTTATTCTCACCTTGAAAGCATGGATCTTGTCTTGGTTTAGACGAGGTAAGGAATGAGTCAATTTACTATGGGGGGAATTCCATAGGCGACCCAAAATTGGTGCAAAGTTTAAGTTCAATCAGGCATGGAAAGGATGAATCCTTATATCGTATATTGAAAGGTTCAATAAGAAATTCATATTGGTTACAAGTGATTACGATGAAACAAAGAAGTATATGTTGAGTTTGTATTTCATACAAAGTCTAAATGCCCGTAATGAGGGCCTACATATACATACAATACAATAAAAATCTAGCCACGAGCAATGAGGTTTACAGAGATGTCTTGGAGAAGGTCGAGAAAAGAAAAAGGTGAACCGAGAAGACAAAGCAAGGTATAGAAAGAAGAAGAATAATTAAGAAACACATTCGATCAGGTCGAGAAATTAAAAGGATACAACCATCTAGATACCAGGATTACACTTCCTTGAACACATTGTGAGAATATATTTTATGTATGAATGCATTAACACGGAGTTCATGGGTGAACAAGTGAAGGCTCTGAAACAAATCTAAGAACACCTCGACATCAATAAATATTGATATTTTCGATCCATAAAATTAACAACAAGAATACCAAGGAGTGCATACAACTGAAGAAAGCCATTGAAGATTAGATTTAGAAGGGGAGATTATTTAGATTTTCCCACTAAAACCAGAACAAATCTATAGAAAAAAGATGAAATGAAGGAAGTTCGCATAAAAAAATAGGCAATGCGACCCAAGTGGCTCAAAAAAGAAGTTTGATGATGAAAAGGAGAAAGAGCTTCCGATAGCATATAGTGTTGTTGGAGAGCTTTTAGCAAATGAAAAAAATATTCCTATTCTCGTGAATTTTGAGGATGAAGGATACTCCATTATTTAGAAGCATTCTTCATCGATGTAAGAACAAATAAAAAATAATAATAAATAATAAAAAAGGAAATCGATGATATAAATGACATATATATATATATATATATATATATATATATATATATATATATATAACCAAGCACTTGGGCTCGAGTGGCAAACGAGTCTCTGCAAATGACGATAATCGGGGAATATTGAGTTTGATTCCTGACAGAAACAACACTTGACCAGTCTACGTGTCTCCGTAGCACGAGCCAGATTAGTCGATCTACTATGTAGGTCGGAACCGGTGCGAAAGTAATATATATATATATATATATATATATATATATATATATATATATATATATATATATATATATATATATATATATATATATAGGGAGCATATCAAGTGAGCATTTTATAATGAGAGATGAGAGGAATAAATATCAACCATTGGATTCATCAAGAGAGAGAAGGTTAATGCATTAATGTGGCTACTAATTTCTCTCTCTTGATGAATCCAATGGTTGATATTTATTCTTCTCATCTCTCATTATAAAATGCTCTCACATGATATGCTCCATATATATATATATATATATATATATATATATATATATATATATATATATATATATATATATATATATATATATATATATGGGAATGACATTTTTATGTGAGAAAATAAGAATGAATCTGAACTATTAAATTTTAAAATAAATGGTGGAGATTATGTCTCATTATTTTTCTCTCTCTCCTCCATCATTTATTTTGTTTTGTTCGCTACACATTTGTCCTTTTGATAATTTAAATGATAGTTGAAAGGGACTTTATTTGATATAGTGGTTTCAAGGACCTATTTATTGGGAAAGGATTCCCTCCTTTTTTTTTATCGTAAGTAATAAATTAATTAAAATTTGGTAGATGGGAAAGATGAATGACTCCCTCCATATAACTTCTCACATGAGAGAATTGTCACCCTTATTTATTAGTTAATTTTTTTTAGTTCTTGTAAGATATATGTGGCTTCACATAAATGTTTTGTAGTTATTGTTAGTGCGTGAGACACTTTTAATGAGGAGTGAAAGAGAGAATATAAAGGAAATAAGGATTATATTAATGAATTGAATTGTACAAATAATTATACAGACTATGATTATTTATATACAACATGGACTGAGCTTGGGCTTACACAACTTGTATTATATTTTATATTATTAGATTAGATTTAATTTGACATTATATCAATAATATCAATCCCAATAATATCTCAACATATCCCCTATAATCCAAGTTGTCGAATAACTATAAAAATAGTCAATCTGACCTATTCCTAATTTCTTTATCAAATTTAGGAATCTGTCGATCTTCAATCTTTTGGTGAAAATGTTGGCCAACTGTGCTTCACTCGAGCAATGCCTAACTTTAAGGTCACCTCGATTTACTTTTTCCCTCAGGAAGTGAAATATTGCTTCGATATGCTTACTCCTTCCGTGCAGAACTGGATTCTTCACCAAATTTATGGCTGACTTGTTGTCGATTTGCAATATAAGAGGTTTCTTCACTTCGACCTCCATTTCTTCAAGCACTAATCTGACCAAATTGCTTGACATGCAGTATAGGATCCTGCTATATATCCAGCTTCCCACAATGATAATGCCACCACAGGTTGTTTCTTTCAACACCATGAAATTGAAGCACCAAATACTTGAAAGAAATATCCAGTTGTGCTTCTTCAACCTTCTTTATCTCCACACCAATCAGCATCTGAAAAATAAGTGATTCTTACTTATTTGTCTTCAGAATTTTCGTCGAAATAGAATTCCATACTCTATCGATCCTTTTAGGTATCTTAGAATTCTTCTTACAACCTTCATGTGTGACACTCTTGGTCCACTCATGTATCTGCTCACTAATCTGACCATGAAACCTATATCAGATCGACTGTTACACACATATCTCAAAGATCCCACAATTTGCTTGAACAAAGTTACATCGACTTTGTCTTTCTCTCTATTCTTTTCCAACTTCACATTTGGTTCGATAGGTGAGGATGCATGATTCGAATACTCCATTATGAATCTCTTGAGTATCTCTTTGACATACTTCCTTTGATGCAGCACCATACCTTGCTTCGACATTTGAAATTCCATGTCTAGGAAATAAGACAATTTTCCCAAATCCGACATTTCAAATTCCTTCATCATCAGCTCTTTGAACTTCGACAAGTTCTCCAAGCTACTTTCAGTTACCAGCAAGTCATCAACATATAAGCAGATGATTGTTATGTCTTGTGCTACAACCTAAACATAGACTCCATACTCAGATTTGCATTTTTCAAATCCCAATTCGACTAAGTATGAGTCGATCTTCTTGTTCCATGCCATAGGTGCCTGCTTGAGACCATAGAGCGTTTTGTGCAACTTATATACTTTACTCGCTTCCTTATGAATCACAAACCCTGGAGGTTGTGTGACATATACCTCTTTGTCTAAAGGACCATTCAAAAATGATGATTTCATATCTAAGTGAAATGTCGACCAACCTTGGCTGCATACCAATGCTACTATAAGTCAAACAGTCTCCAATTTTGCTACTGGAGCAAATACTTCAGAGTAGTCGAGTCCTGCCTTGAGCTACTAATCTTGCTTTATATCTTGCTATCGAACCATCAAAATTTTCTTTCGGCTTGAACACCCACTTCACTTCGATAGCTTTTGTGTGTGCTGGAAATTCGACTAACTCCTGTGTGTTGCTTCTTTCGACTGCCTATAACTCTTCGACCATAGCTACTTTCCACTGATTAATCTCCATCTGGTGTGACGTCATCATTACCAGCTACTTCATAGTCTTGAAGTCTTGCTGGAAGAATTTGAGTTCTTTGAGGTCTTTGCCTTGTAGAAGCCACACCTTCTTCAACTTCGAATGTGTCAAGAATGTTGGCAACTACTTCGCCTTTGACTGCTTCTTCAACGATTACATCCACTTCGACTTCAATTGTGTCAGGAATGTTAACCACTGCTTCGACTTCGACTGGTTCCTCAAAGATTTCATCAACTTCGACTTCATCAGTTATACCAAACCATATATTAGATTCGACATGGTTATCTGTGATTGCAGTTATAACCACCATACCTTCAGAATCATTTGAATCTTAGCGTGCAAGGTTTGCTCCTTCGTCCTTGCCTTTTGTCGATTCATTGTCTTTCTTGTACCAACAATGTTTGGACAAGTGACCCAACTTCTCACAGTTATAGCACTGCACACCTTTACCTTTCTTATCTTCTTTGTCCTTTTGATAGTTTCCTCCTCCTTCTTTCGAGGATTCAGAAGTTTTATCTTCGACCTGCTGCTTGTGAGAGTTCGACCAAGACTTCTTGCCCCGAGTCAACCTGCTGCTTGTGAGAGTTCGACCAAGGCTTCTTGCCCTGAGTCTTGTCGAATTTGCCTTTGAATTTGTTGGAATCACCATTCTTTTTCCATGACTGAGCCTGCAAAGCTTGTATCAAATCTGGAATTCCTTTCCTTTCGACAATCCTAAGCTCATGCACTTCCAACAAATCAACCAAATCTTCCAATTTTAGGGTTTCAAGTTGATTGGATTATTGAATTTAAAGGAAATAAAGATTATATTAATGAATTGAATTGTACATATAATGATACAGACTATGACTATTTATATACGACTCGAATTGAGCTTGGACTTACATAACTTGGATTATATTTAATATTATTAGATTAGATTAGATTTGATATTATATTAATAATATCAATTTCAATAATATCTCAACAAATTCCAATAATATCTCAACAGTTATAAAAAAAAAAGAAAAAATTGAAAAAATTGATGAAAACAAATAACAGGTCAGCCAAATAATTATTTTGATTGTATTTTTTGGTTAAGCTTGAATCGAAACGTTATTTTTATGCATTTATATTTTTTTAAAATTATTATTTTAATAAATATTAGATGTGTTAATTCACTGTATGATATTTAATATTTAATCTCACATGATATGTATGAGTTCAAGAGTTATATTTAAAACATAAAAAAATGAAGAAGAATATATTTTTATATGATGTATTAAAATGCATGACCTCAAGAATTGTTGATGAATATCAACTACTTGTTTACACTATTATAACATGAGAAATACAAATAAAATGTTATTCTCAAAAATTGAACTTTGAATCAACTACTTATATTTATATATACTTATATTTATATAGCTCAAACCATTTGAGTCATCGTTTGAATCATCTCTCCCCAACGCTGTATATTAATAATTGAAAGAGTTGTTTGTAATGATATTTTTGCATTATTGAGATGAGTTAAAAGGGTTTTGAAAGAGTTTTAAGTTTATGAGCTTTGAATAACTTTCTGGAATTTTACTCTCAATTTTAATTAGTAAAAAGCAAGTTATAAAATTTTATTTAATTTACTGATTTATTTAATTAATCAAATATTATATATATTTTAAAATTATTGACAATAACATTAATCCAAACAACAACTGTTTTTTTATTATATAAATCATTAAAACTTTATTAAACTCTTTAAAAAAAAAATTAAAGAGATATAGAAAAATATACAGGACTAAAATTAAAATGAACAATACCTTTAGCAATCAAATGTATATACTAAAAAAAATCATTTTTTAGGAAGTTTTTGGTTTTGCATCATAAATTTTCTTTTTTTTGGGTTTGGAATCTAGACTCTTGAAAATAAATTATTTTTTATACTTATATTGGCTCAATAATTAAAAAATCAATTCTGTTTGAAAATTGATGTTTTTGGTTTCCTTATTTTATTTATCATGTTTGAAAATTTTGTTAATTTTTTATTTAATATCTTTTGAAGTTTTCACTAAAAAAAATCGTGTTTTATTTAACTACAAATTGACTTTGGTTGGCTAATATGCAAAATAGAAGAATTTTTTAAATTCAAAGGAACACGTACAATAAGAAATTGTATATTTTAAAAATATATTTTTCCAGATTTATAAATTACAAATATAAGTTAGGTAGAAGAATGTCAGAGCAAATAGACACACCAACCATCGGAGACTCAGTTGCAGTTCCCTTGACATTCATATACGATAGTTCTCTGACAAATTGCAACATAGTATTTTAAAATAAACTGTTAAAGTAAGGAATTCTCTCCACATAAATATCATCCCAAATATGCCGGAGTTGGGTATGAAATTACAGGTACAGTCATAAATGAAATGAAGATAATATTAGATGAGTAAGAACAGACTACTCCTTAGACATTCATGAACATAAATTAATAAGGAGCATTATTTTGTAGTCCTTTGTTCAAAAACCATGTTTGAACCACTCTACTCTAACAAATACAATATACTTTGATATAACATATTAGTATTTACCTTACAATTTATTTTCATTCCAATCTTCTTATTTACTTGGATATAACATATTAGTATTTACCTTACAATTTATTTTCATTCCAATCTTCTTATTATTGCCGCATCCCAAATACATAAGTCATAACTATAATTGAAATAGTCTTCTTTTACCTACAGTAAATTCTTATAAATTACAATTTGGTTAACTATCGCATAGAGATTTTAAATGGAAAAATAAGACATCCAATTAAAACCAATACTATTATTATTATTATTATTATTATTATTATTATTATTATTATTATTATTATTATTATTATTATTATTATTATTATTATTATTATTATTATTATTATTAGGTTTAAATATCTTTTTTATCTTTATAAATATCTCAACTTTCATTTTTAGGCTCTATTAAAAAAATGATATATTTTAATCTCTACAAAAATTTCATGCATGCACTTTTATTCTTTGTTATTTTTTAAAATTTAAAAAACTAATAAATTACCTTTAAACTTTCAAATTTTTTAATAATAATTTCTATACATGTTTAGAATACAATAAAACATTTCTTTATCAAATTTTTGAATTTTTTAAATTAGAAAAAATTAAATATTTAATTTTTTAAATTTCAAAAGATAATGATAAAAGTAATGAAAACCTCGACTTAGAAATTAAATTTTGAGTTTCTTTTTTTCAAATAAATTTTTTATAATGTTCTAAACATGTCTTCAAAATAATCATTCAAAAATACACATTAATTTAACATAAGGGACTAAAATTACCTGCATAACAATTTTGTAGGAATTACAATATATTATTTTTTTAATTGAGACTAAAAATGAAAGTTGAAATATTTATGGAACCAAAAAATATTTAACCTTTATTATTATTATTATTATTATTATTATTATTGTTATTATTATTATTATTATTATTATTATTATTATTATTGTTATTATTATATTATTATTATTTTTTAAATAAATATACTTTATTAATTCCAAAACATTA
Organism: Vicia villosa; assembly: GCF_029867415.1. Taxonomy (NCBI): domain Eukaryota; kingdom Viridiplantae; phylum Streptophyta; class Magnoliopsida; order Fabales; family Fabaceae; genus Vicia; species Vicia villosa. The sequence goes on along the minus strand of NW_026706682.1, from coordinate 35,943 downwards.
CAATTAGAGTGATTCCTTTAGGTTCCAACTAAACCATTACACGAGCAATACCAAAAACCTAGACACTATCGCATCATCAAAGAGCCTAGATACTTCTAAGGTGTGGTTTTTCCCAACATTGTAAAATATTATATTAATAATCTTGGCGGTTAAGGACTAAAAATTGCTAGCCTTTTCAAAACAAGTTTGGTTGCTGAGTTGCCACAGTTCATGCACAATCTTAGCATATGCGGATATTGACATGTTTTCCTTATGTTTTCCTTTTCCTTTACAGTTCTCTATCATCCAATTGATTTCCTCCCTCCAATCTTCTGGTGAGTGATCTTTCTGTAACCAATGCAGGACCTTCTTCCAGATATTCTTAAGTTTTTCGCATTGGAAGAAAATGTGACTGATGTTTTCTGGTTTCTGACAGAAACAACACTTCCCATCATTTATCATTTCAAACCTCATCATTTTGTCTTTGGTTGCCAACCTTTCATGGCAGACTATCCAAAGAATTATTGGTGCATTAAATCGGCAAGCAAAAGATTGGAAGTATTCCGAGTTTTATCGTCTCCATAGGGATTGGTGCGAGGGAAAGAATGTCGTTCAACGATTTCCGCGTTCTTGAGCTTGATTTAAATTGGATAAATTATAAACGTATGAACAAGAAAATAAATGCATTATTTGAAGAGGAGAAACTTATCAGGCATAAATTTAAACTACTCGTCACAAACTTAAACCTATTGATCAATTGCGCTCAACCTACAATACTTGTCATTACCATCATGTATCTCTCATGTCACCGTTCATCTCTAAAGCACCAACAAGACGTATCACACCCGAGGTTATCTCTAAGCAAAGTTGCGAGAACATTCGTATTCTCGCATCAGCGATCTCTCGCACGTAACTCGAACGCGGAGGCAGAAACACCATGATCAACCAAATATACATAGATTAAGAGTAAGCATACAAACAAAACCAACAAAATAGAGTTTACAAAAATAGGAAAAAGAGATAAACCGACACTTCTCGAGTTGCCAAGACGATTGGTGAGAATCCACCTCTGATTCGACAAGATGCAAGCTCCATTTGTTGTTTTCAAGCTCTCTCTACTAAAAATGGTCTATGATGGATTGGGGTTCAAAAATACCCAAAACATAACCTAAAAATCTGTTTTAAACCTATTTATACTAAATATAAAATCGTAGTGCGTGCTTAGCCCGCTTTGCTGCAATGCGGAAAAAATTCAGATTTTGTTTCCTCCATAATTTTTGAACCGTAACTCCGATTTACACCCGGTTTGAAGCGTTGGAAAGCTTATTCAATGCTTTATATTAAAATGATTAAATATTATTGCTTGAATATCTAAAAAAAATGAGATAAAAACAATGAAACTCAATGATATTTACATGATAACGCACGGTATACACTAAAATATAAACTATACAAAATGTACATAAAATTTGAGGTTTATTGACGAAAAGAAAATGAATTAAGCCGATGAATTCTAATTATTCACACTTAAATTCACAATAATTTATCACTCAATAAACTCTCCCCAACTTAAACTTGGTTGTCCTCAAACAAGAATTAATCAACCTAAGGAAACAAACACAATTTCTAAGAAATCATGCCCAACAAGTTTTACAAACGAAAATCAAATGTATGGTATAAAAATAAAATTACACTCAAGGAATCATGCTTACCACTAAACTACAACGACACAATGAATATGAAACAAAGTCTAAGTACAACAAATATGTCAGAAATTCTAAAACAATAAATGTTCAAAAATGAATCACACCCAACACACAAATCATAAAGGGATGAAAAACAAATATGAGGGACCAGTCACACTCAACAATCATGTCATAATCAATTCAAATTATGCATTCATCTAAAAAACTCATGTTGAAAGTACAAAAGCAAAAATCATAAGGCTTTAAGGATTGTAATGTGGCTTAAGTAACAAACAATTGTTTTCTCAAGGTAAATGAAACAAAAATTTGCCTAATCAAATGAGAATGATTATTTATCACAATCTCGAGAACTCACAAATTTCCTTCATCTTTACACCAATCCATACAACTTATTAACACAACCATTATTCTATTTGTTTCTTTCTTTTTTCAAGTCTTTTTCACTTTTTTTTTCTTTTCTTTTTGATTTTTTTTCTTTCCCAACTGCGTAGCAAACTACCTTTTCTTCTCCCCAACTTGAATACAACCAAACATGTAATGTGAATGCTCTCAAACGTATTAGACAAGGATAAAGACTCAAATAACAAGTCATGGTTATGGTTCAAGAAAAAAGTTTAGAATCCATACAAAAATGAGCTCAATCCTAACATGGATTCTAAGAAAGGCTTAAAGAGGTGAACAAATGCTTGCTCACTCACATGGGAGATTGACTATTTGATCAAGTGGTTGTACTCAAAATTAACAAAATGCCTTGATCATTTTAGTGCTTCCACACAAAACAACACAAATACAAGATTAAACATAATTCAAACGAGTTAAAAAAAATATTGGTCTCCATCCAATTTAGTGAACAATAGAAAGCTTCCTCACAATATGGGGTATGAACTAAAGTGATTCAAAAATGAACAAAAATTGCAAAAGAATAAATGTCATGTAAGTTGTACCAAGCCTAAGATTTATAAACATGGTATGTTCTAGAATGACAATAAACACAAACCTTAGTAATGTAACTCTCTTTAAACTTTTCACATTACCATGTCATTTTCTTGTTGAGACAATCAAACTCGGAGAATCACAAAATGCGACCTCAAGCTAATCAAAACAAAAGGTGAGAACAAACAAAAAAATTATTTCTAACAACCTAACAAAATTGAACTAAAACTAACTAAACACAAATAACATAAACCAAAAACTGTTGGGTTGCCTCCTAACCAGCGCTTGTTTCATCTCGTAACGCATTTATTGTGCTTGGCTAGAAATCTCTTCTTTCACAAGCTGATGCTTCGCCTCAAGCGTAAATCAAAGAAAGTTTCCTAATCAAACACTTAAACAAATATTACGAGAACAAAATATATACACCACTTAAACAAACATAATAGAAAACAAAAGCAAAATAAGTATGAATCAGTATAGAACACAGATATAAACAAGTATGAAAAATAATTCTATACAAGTATGGGGAACAAAAGAAAAACAAGTATCTAAACAAGCATATACAATTTAGAAAAATATGTACAAAGCTATAAAACATAGAGCCTATTGCAATGCAATTCAATATCAAAACACCAATCCCCAACAACGGCGCCATTTTGCTACTGTAGTAAAGCGGCAAGCAAAAGATTGGAAGTATTTTGAGTTTTATCGTCTCCACAGGGATCAGTGTGAGAGAAAGAATGTCGTTCAACGGTTTCTCCATTTCTGAGCTTGGTTTGAATTGGTTAAATTATAAATGTATGAACAAGAAAATAAATACATTCTTTGGAGAGGAGAAACTTATCAGGCATGAATTTAAACTACTCGTCAAAAACTTAAACCTATCGATCAGTTGCACTCAACTTACAATACTCGTCATTACCATCATGTATCTCTCACATTAGTGTTCATCTCTGATGCACGAAAAAGACATTTCACAATCAATGTTATCTCTAACATAAAGTTGCGAGAACACTTGTATTCTCGCGTCGGCGGTCTCTCGCGAGCAACTTGAACACGAAAGCATTAAGCTCTGATACCCACAGTGATCATTAGATCTAAATCTATCTCTAGAATCCGGAAACTAATAGATATCCATTCCTAATCAATATTTTTTAGGTATATGTCTATAACAACCCAAATCTAAACATAAAGCAAAAAGATTAAGGAAGACATCAACAATGATTAGTAAAGCAGATTTTATACAACACCATGATCAACCAAATATACATAAGTTTAGAGTAAGCATACAAACAAACCCAAAAAAATAGAGTTTAGCATTTATACTATTAGTATTTTAGTTTTGAATTATTAGTATTTATACTATTATACTATATAGTTGAATAATAATAATAAAAATAATAATAAAAATAATAATAATAATACTAGAATAATAATAGAATAATGTGTTAATTAGTAATTGGGCCTATTATAGTGGTAGCATTAGAATTAGAGGGGGTGTGATGTTAAGCCCATTAGTAGAATAATAGTTAATGAAGGATGAATAAAATAAGGGGAAAAAGAGAATTAGAAAAACATAGAGAAGTTGAAGGATTGGAGAGAACGTGATGTTAAGCCCATTAGTTATGCATGATTTATCAAATAAAAGCTAGTGGTTTGTCTGTGGAATTGGAATTTTGGGGTTTTGAAGGGAACAATATCGTAGCAGAAAAAATTAAAGGTTTTGGCACTGGTTCAGTGATGTAACCGGTTACATGATTTGGGATAACCGGTTACATCGTAATACAAAGGGTTTTTTTGGTAAGTTACACTAATGTAACCGGTTACTGTAAATGAGGTAACTGGTTATATGATACAGATTATGAACACAGTGGCTACTGTAATTGATGTAACCGATTACTGTAAATGAAGTAACCGGTTACCTGGGACAATATTTGCATAGTAGAGGCGTAACTGGATTGAAGTAACCAGTTACATGAAATGAAGTAACCAGTTACTCTGGGACCAAAACTAAATTTTTCTAAACATTGAAAATTCATATCTTTTGACTCATGTGTCCATTTGACGGGTTGTTTGGACTGTTGGAAAGCTAAAATTATTTTCTATCTCATAAAATTAAATTGGAAACCAGTAGACAATTATTTGATATAACTTATGTTTGTTTGTATGTATTTTGTGTAATATGCGGTGGTAACAATGTGGTATGATTGATACAGTTGTTTTGTATGATGTGTTGTATGATGAAGATGATGATGGCCTATATTGGCGTAATATTGGTGAGATGAAATGTCGTTGTATTCTTTGTTGTTGCATGTCAATGTCACATGTATTCATGGTCAGGGCTTGTGTTCCTTATGATGGTGTGTATTGGCGTAAGATGGTGTGTATTGGCGTAAGATGGCCTGTATTGGCGAAATGATGAGGGCTTATGCCCTGATGGTACCACATGCATTTAAGTCGGTGTCAGTCCTATTGCATTGCACTATGTATGATTTTATGTTTGACTATGGAGAAGTATAATTATGTGTGCTTAAATTGTTGTCTACTCATTATTATGCTTCCTTTTATATTGTTATGATATCTCACCCCCCCAGTTTGAATGCTACCTTTATATTGGTAACGTGCGGATGAGCCGAAGTAGCTAAGACGCGGAGTTTAGAAGAAGTAGCTCTTCTTATTTCTTTGGTTTGATGTCAGTGCTCTGATATGTAACACTGGGGGGGGGGGGGGGATGAACGATTGTTTACTTCATTATTCGTTATTTTATTTTGGTGATTATGTTAGAGTATTATAAACTCTATTTTGGTTTTGAAGAAAAGTTGTTTAATGCCGATTGAGAATATTTTTATGATGAACGTGATTTCTTTCCGCTGTTTTAAATAAATTTAAACTTAAAGACTAAGTTGAAGTTGTTTGTCAGTTCAACCGAAGAGTCTGTTATATATTTATGTATGCAAGTTTACGTAGATTTTAATGTCGATGAAGTGTAGCATCCTAATATGTTGTATTTTGTTTCATAATAATTTACTCTTGAAATTCTGGTATCAGATATGTGATGTCGAATGAGATGTCACGACACAAATATCCGTTGATTATGGAACGAGATAACATCAGTAATTAAAATAGTGTAGAAGGTGTGTTATGGTACTCACATGCTGGCGGTCGATGCTGATGACTGGTGGCTAGAGACTTGTCAGAGGTTAGAAGTTACAGGTGAAATCATTACTTGGGTTATTTTCAGTAGAGAAATTCGGAGGAAGTACTATCCTGAGGATGTTCGCGGGAAGAAGGAGATTGAATTCCTCGAGCTGAAATAGGGAAATTTGTCTGTTACAGATTATGCTCCAAAGTACAGGGAGATGAAAAAGTTCTATCCTCACTATAATGAAGAAATTGTTGAGTTTTCAAAATGTATCAAATTTGAGAACGTGTTGCATCCAGAGATAAAAAATGCAATTGGATACTAGAAGATTCGAAACTTTCTAGATTTGATAGATAGTTGCAGAATTTATGAAGAGGACAATAATGCTCATTATAAGATCCTTAATGAAAAATGACGTAAGCACCAACAGAACCATTGGAAGCCGTATGATGCTCTAACTTGTAAGGGTAAACAAAAAGTTGCTGATAGCTAGAGAACTAATGGGGGAGACGCTCCTGCTAGTGTTGTATGTTTAAAGTGTGGGAAACCTGATCATAAGAGTAATGCATGCACTACAGAGGTAAAAAGGTGTTTTCGTTGTGGTAAAGTCGGGCACACAGTAGCTGAATGTAAGCATAAAGAGGTGATTTGCTTCAAATGTGGTGAAGAAGGGCATATTGGTAGTCAATGTCAAAAATTGAAGAAGACACAAACTAGTGGGAAAGTGTTTGCTTTAGCAGGAACTCAAACAACTACTGAGGACAAACTTATCGGAGGTACATGTTTCATTGATAGTACTCCTTTAATTACTGTTTTTGACACTGGTGCTACTTATTGTTTTATTGTTGCTGACTGTGTGAAGAGGTTGGCCATTGTTTTATCCTCTATGAGTGGAGAAATGGTTATCGATACTCCAGCTAATTGGTCGATGACTACTTCTCTCGTATGTTTGAAGTGCCCTCTGTCGATGTTTGATAGAGACTTTGATGTGGATCTAATTTGTTTACCGTTGAGTGGTCTGGATGTGATCTTGGTGTAAACTGGTTGGAGTTCAACTATGTTCATATTAATTATTATAACAAGTCGGTGCGGTTTTCTACTCGTGGTGAGGAGAAGGAAACTGAGTTCTTATCTGCTAGACAGTTGAATGAGTTAGTAAAAGATGAATCTCAAGTGTTTGCATTGATGGCCTCTTTGTCCATTGAGAATCAAGTTGTTGTTGATGAATTATCGGTAGTGCAAGAATTTCCTGAAGTTTCCACCGATGAAATTCCAAATGTGACACCAAAAAGAGAAGTGGAATTTACTATTGATCTTCTCCCTGGTACCAGACCTGTTTATATGGCACCATATAGAATGTCAGCATTTGAATTGGCAGAGTTGAAGAAACAATTACAAGAAATGTTGGAAAAGAAATTTGTGAGACCATGTGTGTCACCGTGGGGAGCTCCAGTGTTGTAAGTAAAGAAGAAAGACGGTAGTATTAGGCTTTGTGTTGATTACCGACAACTGAATAAAGTTACAATCAAGAAAAAGTATCCACTTCTGAGAATAGACGATTTGATGAATCAATTAGTAGGCGCACGAGTGTTCAGTAAGACAGACTTGAGGTCGGGTTACCATCAAATTCGAGTAAAAGATCAAGATATTCAAAAGATGGCTTTTAGGACTCGGTATGGACATTACGAGTATTCAGTGATGCCTTTCGATGTTACTAACGCTTTGGGAGTATTTATGGAACATATGAATCATATCTTTCTCCCTTATTTGGATCGATTCGTAGTAGTATTTATTGATGATATTCTAATATATTCCAAGTCAGAAGAGGAACATGTCGAACATTTGCAAATCGTGCCGCAAGTGTTGAAAGAGAAGGAATTATATGCTAAGTTGTCGAAATGTGATTTTTAGTTGGAGAAGGTTAGTTTTCTTGGTCACGTTATTTCAGGTGAAGGTATTGATGTGGATCCATCCAAAGTAGATGCAGTGTTGCAGTGGGAAGCTCCGATGACAGTTACAGAAATTAGAAGCGTTCTAGGCTTGGCTGGTTATTACAGAAGGTTCATTGAATATTTTTATAAGTTAGCACTTTTGTTAACTCATCTTCTCATAGTAAAATGGGCCAAGAGTCTTCAGGAAAATCTTAGTCATCTCTTTTTCTTCCATCGGAGGAATCACTTGAGCGGCTACTTCACGCCATCTCTGAGCATATTCCTTAAATGATTCTTTTTCTTTCTGCATCATAGTTCTCAGTTGATCTCGATCAAGAGCCATGTCCACATTGTACTTGTATTTCTTAACAAACGCTTCAGCTAGGTCATTGAAAGTGCGGATATGGGTGCTATCAAGGCCCATATACCACTTGGAAGCAGCTCTAATCAAACTGTCTTGGAAATAATGGATCAACAGACGCTGATCATCAGTGTGAGTGGACATCTTTCTAACATACATCACCAAATGTGCCTGAGGACAGGAGTTTCCCTTATACTTCTCAAATTATGGTAACTTAAACTTAGCAGGTACTTTCACATTGGGAACAAGGCAGAGATCATGCACATTCTTTCCAAATAATTCTTTCCCACGCAGGGCTTTCATCTCTTTCTGCAATTCTTCAAGCTGATCTTGGAAACCATCCATTTTATCGTGAATACCCAAACCTTCACTTGGCGCAGCATCATAAATGGGCTCTGGGACAAAAGGACCAGTATGAACAATAGGAGACGTGTTGACCATAACAGGAGTCAAAAGACGAGTCATCTCAGGAACAGACAGATAACCTTCAAGCATACCCCAAGGATATCCATTAGGCATACGTTGCTGAGTAGCAGCAGCAGGAACAGCAGGAATGGTTGTAGTAGCAATTTCAGAAATCACAGTGGTCTGACCCTGAGCTTGGGCATTGGGAGGAGGAACCTGATTCTAATTCTGAGTAGCCATCAATGTCTCAACTAGAGCAGTGAGACGCTCCACTCCAGACCTCAAAGTAACAACCTCTTCACGTAGATCTCGGTTCTCTTGCTCGAGTCCTTCCAACTTCTTTTTGTAACTAGCTTGGGTGTTATACCGGTGAGACAGCTTGGTTCTGTATGAGGAACACTGAATAAGGCTTCTGGAATACTCTTGAAGGCAAGACCAAAATGCAGAATGATGCATGAAATGCAAATGCAAATGGTTTGTATTTTTATTTTTGATTTTTCAAAGAACATAAGATATTAAATTGTAAACACTCAAGCGTTGGATCAAAGTATCGATCAAGTTATCATCAAAATCAATCATCCATTTTGGTGGATTAGAGTTTTCACCCCTTCAATACCCAAGATCCATTGAGTTTGATGAAACTTATGATGTTTACAAGGAAAGACCTCTAAGTTCCTTGAAAACCAAAAGAAAAAGAGTTATCATGGATGCATGAATGCATGGTTTATGCATCAACCACAATCAAGAGCACACAAAGGCACATAAGATCACACAAATAAGGTTCAAAGGCTCGACGTCACGAGCATGGAGTCAAGGTTATGAACCACCCACAAAGGTACGTCATAGGGAATTTTGTACCTGCCGAACTGGTTCTACAAAGGTTCCCAGAGTTTTCAATCTTCTATCGGATACTACCGGCTCACACAATTGCTCATGGGCGCCAATAATATTCCTAAAAAGACCTCGTCTGAGCGTAGCATTGCATGACAACAAGCTCAAATTGGTACTCAAACTTGTTTCTGCGCTACATCCTAAAAAGGCTTAGATGGGTTAAAAGGGTTCTAGGCCATTCAGCTTCTACGGACACTCACAATTGAAAGTAATAGCGTTCTTACTGTCGCACCCCAATTTTTGCCCTATGTATTTCATTCATTTGGATGTGGTGCACGCATTCATCATTCAATCATCACATCGTTGCATATCGACTTTTTATTAAAGTTAACTAGATAACTTGCATTTCGCATCTTTGCATATTTTTTTCATTCGAGACTCCATAGTTTTTTATCATCACCATTTTAAATAAAAATATAAAAAATTAGTTTTAGATAATTTTGTGTAGAGTTAGTTTATTTATTTAGGATTAGTATTATTTTTAGTTTTTAGTTTAAATTTATCTTAGTTTTCTTTATCATTAGTCAAAAAATTGTATAACAAAAAAAGTAAAAATTTGTGTGGATTTGGCCCATTTCACATTACAACCCAGTTCATACTTTTGAAGTTATTACACAAAAAAAAAAAATATAACAAAAGATTCTTCACGTTTCTGCACTCTCTTGCGGCTGCTGCTCTGCATCTATCTCCAACCACCACAACAGTCCAAACTTGCTGCTACTCTGCATAAAAACTGTCCAAGCTATGCCATGCTAAACACATCAGGCCAAACCTTTCCCCAAAATACTATGGCAGAACCTGCATCAACAAAACACCAAATTCAGCTTCCATAAAAGTTCAAATTTCATCCCAAATTTCCCCCCAATTCTACATCTAAAACCCTAATCTCAGCCTATATAAACAGAGATTCATCACAACAGCAGAGGAGGGAACAGAGAGAAACCAACGAAAATCACAAAAGAAAAACTCTGTAAATTGAGACCAAAAGTCTTCCTCCAAAAGTCTTCAACCAAACCTTCAACTTCACAAACCTGCAGCAACAACCTCAACTCCAAACCACCTTCAACCAAACATTCACACACACAGAAACCATAGCCAGAACAACAACACATCACTGTGAACCAACACAACACTACAACAGCTCATCATAAAACAACATACCTGCTCGGCAACCATATCACCTATTGAAATCATATCTCAAATCTCTGAAGACAACAACTGAGACTCTCACATCACAACAAGCAACGCGTTCGACTTGCATAGCGGCTTCGAAACAACGATACGACTACAACAACAACTTTCCTCTTCGTTGGTAACGATTTCTTTCGTGTAGCTCTGTAATCATGTAAACAACAAATCCAATGTTTATTGTCTTGCTTGTTCGATTTCATAATGCTGTTGTTTGTAATTTTTCTTATGGAAGTAGACGTTTGAGTCGCGAATAGAAAGCGACAGAGTGATCGAGAGACATTGAGCGTGAGAGGTATTGAGAGTCTGAGGGATGCGTTTCTCTTTTGCGAGGGAAACGGCAGATTTAGCGAAAAAAAAAGGAGAAAGAGGTTACGTTGAAAGAGAGGGGCGGTCCCTCACTTAGTTTAGGGTTTTTGTTGTTTGATTTAGGTTTTGGGCCTAGCCCAATTCGTTTTCTTATCTACACATCCTATCCGAGCTGCACACTCCCTGCTAGCCTTGTTCTTCAATTTGGTTTTGGGCTTCACTTCTAAGCTCAGCGGTTTACCCCATGTTACACCCTCCATGCTTACTTTTAACTCATTTTATTTTGTTATTAATTGTTTCTAATTTCTTTAATAATTGTATGTTTCATTTTAATTTCTTATACAAAAATACAAAAAAAAACATGTTTTTTTAGATTATATTTTATTACTTATATTATTATTAATACCAAAAACATTAGTTTAATTTCTCGATCCAACGTCGAGTTTCTTCTTTTAAAATTTTCTTTAAACCATACCGAAAGATCGAGTGACAAGAAGTGTACACCTCTTGAATACCCCGATTCTTTTGGGTTAAAACATTTTCTTAAAAATTTCTTTAATCAAATCAAGAGATTAAGTGACAAGGGGTGCACACCTCTTGAATACCTTAATCTTTTGAATCAAAATACCTTAATCAAATCAAAGTGATCAAGTGACAAGAAGTGCACACCTCTTGAATACCTTCTATCCTTTGAATCAAAATACATTAACCAAACCAAGAGATTGAGTGACAAGGGGTGCACACCTCTTGAATACCTTGATCTTTTGAATCAAAATACAATATCAGACTGAGAGATTAAGTGACAAGGGGTGAACACCTCTTGAATACCTTGATCTTTTGAATCAAAATGCTTTAATCAAAACCAAAAGATCATGTGACAAGAAGTGCACACCTCTTGAATACCTTGATCTTTTGAATCAAAATGCTTTAATCAAAACCAAAAGATCATGTGACAAGAAGTGCACACCTCTTGAATACCTTGATCTTTTGAATCAAAATGCTTTAATCAAAACCAAAAGATCATGTGACAAGAAGTGCACATCTCTTGAATACCTTGATCTTTTGAATAAGGACAACAAGTGACAATGGGGCTAGCTCCTGTTCAATACCTTGGGTAAAGACGCGCTAGGTGAACACCTATGCTCAATCCTTTGCTAAATATCCCTTTATAAAAACACAAATTCAATTTCAATCAAACCTTTTTGCCTTAGGGCTTTTAAAACTCTTCTCATAAACGCGACACTTATTCAATTTTAAAATGCCAACATACTTCCACATGTGAAGATCGAATATCTTCCACTCGAATGCGATGATGGCCAAAATCATGCCTTATCTTGATTTAGTCATCCATTCTTGTAGTGATATCATATCCATGTGCGCGTAATATTTCCATTTGAAAGCGATCAAGTACCTCTCGCTAAAATCAACCAATAAAACTTTTCGTGGTTCCTAGCCCGAACTACGATTGCTCTGACTTTCCCATTGCACTAGGGAATACGTAGGCACAAGATACAAACGTCTTGGCGAGCATAATAATAAAAATCTTTTCTTTTTTCCTTCATAATAATAAAAACCCTAAAAAACATTTCTTTCATTTTTTCTCGATTAATAAGTTAAAGAACACAAACAATACGCTAACACTCAAACACGAAACTAACTAAATGGGTCCCATCGAGTACGATGGAGGTAAGGGGTGCTAATACCTTCCCCTTGCTTAACCGACTCCCGAACCCTAATTTGGTTACAAATGACCATCTTATCCATTTCTTTTTATTTCGTGGGTTTTATCGATATTTTCCCTTTCCTTCTTGGAATAAATAAAGTTCGGTGGCGACTCTGTTGATACTTCGAATGCGCGAAAGCGCGTCGAGTCACATTTTTACCGCTACAGAAAGTGGCGACTCTGCTGGGGACATCCTAAGAGAGTCAACCCTAGTTTAGTTTGTTTTATGTTTTGAGTGTATAAATTTTGTTTGTTTATTCTTGTGTTTTTTTTATGCTTATGTTCTTTATATTTATTCTTGTATTATTTATGTTTCTTTACTCCTGTTTTACCGCTTTTATTTATTTCTGTATATACTAAATTGTGGGTATGGGAATGATATTTGAGTGAAGCTCTCAACCCGAGCTTTTGAAAAACAAGAGAAAAACATAAGTTAGGAGGTGGTTGTGTAGTGCTAGTCCCCAAGGTGAACACCTTGAATGGCTAATACGAGAACCCCACTTGGAGGAGACTTAGTCATGAAATTTGTCATAAGATGGTTCGCCCATCGCATGGCAGAAATCTGATTTCGTCGCTAACTCCAAGGACCTTTAGAACCCGTTCCATCTATGGTGATGTAGACATCTCTACTATCAAAAACCTTAGAGCTAACCTTGTGAGGGGATTTTTGGGTAAAGAACTTAGAACTATCCTAACTTAAGGAGCCTTCCTATAGGTTGTTTTGCTATCATGCTTTGCATTGCATGTCATTGCATATCATTTGCATCATGCATGTTGTCCAAGTACCTCATTCCAACTGTCTCTTTCATTCAGTTATCTGTCATCTATCAAACTGGTTCCTCCACACGAGTACGAGACTAGAGCCAACGTCAGACGAAGAATGGCGGACCAAGAACAACACAATGCTGAAGTTAGAATGGAGATTGAGGATCTGAAGTCAGGAATGACTAAGCTCACTGAGATGTTGCAAGTTCTGATTGCTAGAGGAGAACCACCTCAAAGGACTGACATTCAAGAGGTCGCCGACAATGTTGAAGACCCTATTCCTGTTCAAAGGCCAGCCACTACTTGGCCCGAATTTGGTCTACCTCCAGATTATTCTCCGCCTCACGCTACTGCTGCTATGGTTGGTCAAACTTCACGAGCAATATTCCAAGCTCCAATCATGACTGAGTCTCAGCCAATTGTGCACACTACTGCCCAAACCACTTTTGGAAATCCTCTCTTTGAGTACCATGCTGGAGACCATCAAAGTGAAAGTCAAAGAGAAGCTGGTGACATTGATGAAGTCAAAGAACAATATCAAACCCTTGAGAAAAGACTAAGAGCCATGGAAGGCGCTGATTACTTTGGGGTTGCTGCTGAGAACATGTGTTTGGTTTCCGACCTCGTTATACCTGCAAAGTTCAAAACTCCTGAGTTTGAAAAGTACAAAGGGTACACTTGTCCAAGAAGTCATTTGACCATGTACTACCGCAAGATGGCTGCCTATACCAAGAACGACAAATTGTTGATTCACTGCTTTAAAGATAGTCTGATTGGCACTTCCCTGAAGTGGTATATGGGACTTGAAAAGAGTCGTATCCATTGCTTCCAAGATCTGACTGACGCTTTCATGAAGCAATACAAGTACAATCTAGACATGGCTCCTGATCGCCGTCAACTGCAAAACATGTCTCAAAAGGAAAGAGAATCTTTCAAGGAGTATGCTCAACGCTGGAGAGAGCTAGCTTCTCAAGTGGAACCTCCTTTGGCTGAAAAAGAACTAACTGGAATGTTTATGGATACTCTCTCACCTTTCTATTGGGAGAAAATGATTGGAAGCATGTCCTCCAACTTTACTGATTTAGTGACCATCGGTCAAAGGCTAGAGGAAGGGATCAAGAATGGCAAAATTGCCAATGCTGTTGAATCTTCTAATGGGGCAAGGAAGTCTTATGGAAACTTCATCAAGAAGAAGGAGAATGAGACAAATGCTGTGATTGGTGAAGACAGAAGATCTCGTCAAAAGCCTAACAACTATGATCAACCGATTGTAGTTACAGTTTCTCCTGCGACCAAGGCTCCACAAGTTCAAGCTCCTCAACCTCAAGTTGCTATTCATAATCAGAATCGTGGTAGGACGACCTACGATCCTATTCCCATGACTTACACTGAGTTATATCCTGCATTGGTCAAGAAAGGTCTGATTACAACAAGAGCTTTTGCTCCTCCGAATCCTCTTCCACCCGGTTTCAGATCCGATCTGCATTGTGAATTTCATCAAGGTGGCGCTGGCCATAATTTGGAAAGTTGTTTCGCGTTGAAGGCTAGAGTGCAAGAATTGATGAGGGAAAATATGTTATATTTCAAGGATATCAATCCCAATGTTGTCAAGAATCCTTTGCCTGAGCATGACAAGAGTGGCTGAGGACAAAGAAGGCCAAGTTACCTCCCTAAAGCCAAGTGTTTCATGATAGGATAGCTCCTCCTTGTCGCTGATTAGTCACTAGGCCTTGTCTCGTTTTGTTTGCAATTTCCTTATGTTATTTTGTGTACTGCATTTGAACTTTGTTTGTTCCTTAATGTTAATTTTAATGAAATGAGCATTACATATTTGAATCAATCCATTTACATTTACTGTGTTTATCTTTATGCTTTCTCTTTCAAAAAAAAACAAAATATATATCTCTTCTTCTTTGTCTATCAAACTTATGTTTTATGCAAAGATTGGAGGGAGGATGATGACAACGAAATACCCAGGTTGTTGAATTGTATGCTTTCAGATAAAACCTTGTTGATGATGTACAGGCATTGTTTCCATTCCCAAACACTGGAGTAATAAGGAAGTTAATCCCTAGTCAACCCCTTTGAGCCTAGAAGTTGGTGTTTCTTTCTGTATGAAAAACCCGCAATTTTAACCTGGGGCAGGGTAGTTCTCAGTTAGTTTGTTTATGCATCCAAATTCAAGGAAAATCATTAAGTACACCTTCCAATAAGGGTTTCAATCAAAAGTGACCAAGATGGTTATCATTAATCATTATCAAGGCAGACATTATCTTTCCAATATATCAAAAAAATTCAAAAGAAAAGCCCGCTATGTCAAAACCTACGAAGGGGACTTAGGCAAAACTGGGGCATCCCGCTGACTGTAATCCTAAAAAGAAACAGTTCAGGCGAAAGTTAGGGATATAAATCAAAAGAAAAAGAGAAGTCAATAAATTCCTATACAACAATAAAAAGTTGTGACTATCAAAAGGAAGAGGTGACTGCCATCTCAAAGATTCCCTTGGACTTTAAACCATCATCATTATCATAGGTGCAATTCCAAAGCCTCTTGGAACCTGAATGCATAATTTAAATTAACTGATCGTAGGATTGGAGATCATCACGAAGAATGGGGTGGGTACAAATAAATTTTGAGCCTATATCCTTTGTTTCTAAAAACCGTGAACCAAACCACATTACAACCTTCAAAAGACCTAATTGAAGTAAGGTTTATTTTGAAAGCATACTACAACAAGGTTGTGTTAACCTGACTCCTAAAGATCTTTGCAAATTGTTTGATTTACCATACCTTTTGCTTTATCCATCACTTTGAATGTCTAGACCATTGTGTTTTGACCTTTGATTCATTTTCTTTACATCAATAGCATCATTTCAATAAACAATTTTGATTTCAAAATATGCTTTGAGCATTGCATTAAAATTACTATTCTTGAATGAACATTTTATTTGCAAGTAAGTACTCATCTTTTAGGAAGTTCAAACAGTCGAGAAACTTGATCAGTGATCCTATCAGGGGCACGTTACTTCAAAATCCCGTTCTTCAAAACCTATACTGGGGGCATGTGTTCCCAACATTTATTTCAAGAACTGAAGCAAGGATCAGTAGACAATCAGTCAATCAGGGGCACTTTTCTTCAGCAATCCCCCAAGCAGTTTATCAGTCCTTCTCAAAGGGATCATCAGTGTGACATAACAGAGTTGGCAATTTTCTTGTGTTGAGGATTCAGAGTCCCAATCTACCCTCACAAAAAGAGTCTCCCTCAGTTGTCATAACCAATTGCATTACATTGATCATTCACATATCATGCATAGAAAAATTCAATATCATGCATCGAAATAAAACTCACACTCATTTGCATTCTTTCAAGGTCCCGTTGTTATTAACATTTTACCTTGAGATCAAAGCCCAACTTACTTGGCATCTACCAAAACGATGTTTGTCTCTTCATCCAAAGCTACTCTTGGATTTGTATTTGTCTCTCTTCGTTCAATGCTACTATTGGATGTTTTATTGTCTCTCTTCGTTCAATGCTACTATTGGATGTCTTATTGTCTCTCTTCGTTCAATGCTACTATTGGATGTCTTATTGTCTCTCTCCGTTCAATGCTACTATTGGATGTCTTATTGTCTCTCTCCGTTCAATGCTACTATTGGATGTCTTATTGTTTTTCTTCATCCAAAGCTACTCTTGGATTTGTATTTGTCTCTCTTCGTTCAATGCTACTATTGGATGTCTTATTGTCTCTCTTCGTCCAAAGCTACTCTTGGATTTGTATTTGTTTCCATCTGTCTAAAGCTACTGTTGGACATGTTGTTTTTCACCTTTTATCCAAAGCTACTATTGGATATCACAATCCCAGGTAAAGTGTTATTCAAAGCTACTGTTGAATGATCTTTATGTCTCTGAGCCGGAATACCATGCTTTTCTCATCCAAAGCCACTCTTGGATGTTCTTGAGTTTGTTTTTTTCTTCCCATCTAATGCTACTATTAGATGGTCGCTAATATTTTCCAAAATTGGTATCCATTTCATCTATTGCTCCTCAGGATGACTCTGATATATTTTCTGGTTCAGGTTTCCTTTTTGCATTCAAAGCCACTGTTGAATCTCTTTGGTTTCCGTTTTATCCAAAGCTACTGTTGGATTATCCCTGTTGTTTTCAGAGTTTGGATTCCATTCGTTCAAAGCTACTCTTGGACGTCTCTGCCATAACTCCGAGTTTGTAGGCCTCCTCTTGCATTCAAAGCCACTGTTGAGTCTTGTTGGTTTCCTTCCATCCGAAGCTACTATTGGATGTCTCCGATGTTTCCCCAGAGTTTGGATTATTTTCAGATTCATTCAAAGCCACTTTTGAATGTCTCTGATGTTTGGTGTCGTCTAAAGCCACTCTTAGACGTTCCTACCCAAAGTTTTGTTTCAGATTCGTTCAAAGCCACTCTTGAATGCCTCTGATGATTTCCATCGTCTAAAGCTACTCTTAGACATTCCCACTATCTTTTTACCCAGAGTTTTTATCTCTCATTTCCAAGTTTCTCCATCAACAGTTTATCTTTTGTGAGACTATATTCCCCACAGAATCTAGAGTATCTCATATCATATTGCATTAAAAAAAAGTGTCCATTGCATTCATGTCATAAGCATTGTTGCGGCGATCTTAGGACAAAAATTGTGTACTTTGTATTTAAGTCTCTTCACATCTTGGATAGAAGAAACTTAAATAGGGGCATCTGTCGCACCCCAATTTTTGCCCTATGTATTTCATTCATTTGGATGTGGTGCACGCATTCATCATTCAATCATCACATCGTTGCATATCGACTTTTTATTAAAGTTAACTAGATAACTTGCATTTCGCATCTTTGCATATTTTTTTCATTCGAGACTCCATAGTTTTTTATCATCACCATTTTAAATAAAAATATAAAAAATTAGTTTTAGATAATTTTGTGTAGAGTTAGTTTATTTATTTAGGATTAGTATTATTTTTAGTTTTTAGTTTAAATTTATCTTAGTTTTCTTTATCATTAGTCAAAAAATTGTATAACAAAAAAAGTAGAAATTTGTGTGGATTTGGCCCATTTCACATTACAGCCCAGTTCATACTTTTGAAGTTATTACACAAAAAAAAAAAATATAACAAAAGATTCTTCACGTTTCTGCACTCTCTTGCGGCTGCTGCTCTGCATCTATCTCCAACCACCACAACAATCCAAACTTGCTGCTACTCTGCATAAAAACTGTCCAAGCTATGCCATGCTTAACACATCAGGCCAAACCTTTCCCCAAAATACTATGGCAGAACCTGCATCAACAAAACACCAAATTCAGCTTCCATAAAAGTTCAAATTTCATCCCAAATTTCCCCCCAATTCTACATCTAAAACCCTAATCTCAGCCTATATAAACAGAGATTCATCACAACAGCAGAGGAGGGAACAGAGAGAAACCAACGAAAATCACAAAAGAAAAACTCTGTAAATTGAGACCAAAAGTCTTCCTCCAAAAGTCTTCAACCAAACCTTCAACTTCACAAACCTGCAGCAACAACCTCAACTCCAAACCACCTTCAACCAAACATTCACACAGACAGAAACCATAGCCAGAACAACAACACATCACTGTGAACCAACACAACACTACAACAGCTCATCATAAAACAACATACCTGCTCGGCAACCATATCACCGATTGAAATCATATCTCAAATCTCTGAAGACAACAACTGAGACTCTCACATCACAACAAGCAACGCGTTCGACTTGCATAGCGGCTTCGAAACAACGATACGACTACAACAACAACTTTCCTCTTCGTTGGTAACGATTTCTTTCGTGTAGCTCTGTAATCATGTAAACAACAAATCCAATGTTTATTGTCTTGCTTGTTCGATTTCATAATGCTGTTGTTTGTAATTTTTCTTATGGAAGTAGACGTTTGAGTCGCGAATAGAAAGCGAGAGAGTGATCGAGAGACATTGAGCGTGAGAGGTATTGAGAGTCTGAGGGATGCGTTTCTCTTCTGCGAGGGAAACGGCAGATTTAGCGAAAAAAAAAGGAGAAAGAGGTTACGTTGAAAGAGAGGGGCGGTCCCTCACTTAGTTTAGGGTTTTTGTTGTTTGATTTAGGTTTTGGGCCTAGCCCAATTCGTTTTCTTATCTACACATCCTATCCGAGCTGCACACTCCCTGCTAGCCTTGTTCTTCAATTTGGTTTTGGGCTTCACTTCTAAGCTCAGCGGTTTACCCCATGTTACACCCTCCATGCTTACTTTTAACTCATTTTATTTTGTTATTAATTGTTTCTAATTTCTTTAATAATTGTATGTTTCATTTTAATTTCTTATACAAAAATACAAAAAAAAACATGTTTTTTTAGATTATATTTTATTACTTATATTATTATTAATACCAAAAACATTAGTTTAATTTCTCGATCCAACGTCGAGTTTCTTCTTTTAAAATTTTCTTTAAACCATACCGAAAGATCGAGTGACAAGAAGTGTACACCTCTTGAATACCCCGATTCTTTTGGGTTAAAACATTTTCTTAAAAATTTCTTTAATCAAATCAAGAGATTAAGTGACAAGGGGTGCACACCTCTTGAATACCTTAATCTTTTGAATCAAAATACCTTAATCAAATCAAAGTGATCAAGTGACAAGAAGTGCACACCTCTTGAATACCTTCTATCCTTTGAATCTTAATACATTAACCAAACCAAGAGATTGAGTGACAAGGGGTGCACACCTCTTGAATACCTTGATCTTTTGAATCAAAATACAATATCAGACTGAGAGATTAAGTGACAAGGGGTGAACACCTCTTGAATACCTTGATCTTTTGAATCAAAATGCTTTAATCAAAACCAAAAGATCATGTGACAAGAAGTGCACACCTCTTGAATACCTTGATCTTTTGAATCAAAATGCTTTAATCAAAACCAAAAGATCATGTGACAAGAAGTGCACACCTCTTGAATACCTTGATCTTTTGAATCAAAATGCTTTAATCAAAACCAAAAGATCATGTGACAAGAAGTGCACACCTCTTGAATACCTTGATCTTTTGAATAAGGACAACAAGTGACAATGGGGCTAGCTCCTGTTCAATACCTTGGGTAAAGACGCGCTAGGTGAACACCTATGCTCAATCCTTTGCTAAATATCCCTTTATAAAAACACAAATTCAATTTCAATCAAACCTTTTTGCCTTAGGGCTTTTAAAACTCTTCTCATAAACGCGACACTTATTCAATTTTAAAATGCCAACATACTTCCACATGTGAAGATCGAATATCTTCCACTCGAATGCGATGATGGCCAAAATCATGCCTTATCTTGATTTAGTCATCCATTCTTGTAGTGATATCATATCCATGTGCGCGTAGTATTTCCATTTGAAAGCGATCAAGTACCTCTCGCTAAAATCAACCAATAAAACTTTTCGTGGTTCCTAGCCCGAACTACGATTGCTCTGACTTTCCCATTGCACTAGGGAATACGTAGGCACAAGATACAAACGTCTTGGCGAGCATAATAATAAAAATCTTTTCTTTTTTCCTTCATAATAATAAAAACCCTAAAAAACATTTCTTTCATTTTTTCTCGATTAATAAGTTAAAGAACACAAACAATACGCTAACACTCAAACACGAAACTAACTAAATGGGTCCCATCGAGTACGATGGAGGTAAGGGGTGCTAATACCTTCCCCTTGCTTAACCGACTCCCGAACCCTAATTTGGTTACAAATGACCATCTTATCCATTTCTTTTTATTTCGTGGGTTTTATCGATATTTTCCCTTTCCTTCTTGGAATAAATAAAGTTCGGTGGCGACTCTGTTGATACTTCGAATGCGCGAAAGCGCGTCGAGTCACATTTTTACCGCTACAGAAAGTGGCGACTCTGCTGGGGACATCCTAAGAGAGTCAACCCTAGTTTAGTTTGTTTTATGTTTTGAGTGTATAAATTTTGTTTGTTTATTCTTGTGTTTTTTTTATGCTTATGTTCTTTATAATTATTCTTGTATTATTTATGTTTCTTTACTCCTGTTTTACCGCTTTTATTTATTTCTGTATATACTCAATTGTGGGTATGGGAATGATATTTGAGTGAAGCTCTCAACCCGAGCTTTTGAAAAACAAGAGAAAAACATAAGTTAGGAGGTGGTTGTGTAGTGCTAGTCCCCAAGGTGAACACCTTGAATGGCTAATACGAGAACCCCACTTGGAGGAGACTTAGTCATGAAATTTGTCATAAGATGGTTCGCCCATCGCATGGCAGAAATCTGATTTCGTCGCTAACTCCAAGGACCTTTAGAACCCGTTCCATCTATGGTGATGTAGACATCTCTACTATCAAAAACCTTAGAGCTAACCTTGTGAGGGGATTTTTGGGTAAAGAACTTAGAACTATCCTAACTTAAGGAGCCTTCCTATAGGTTGTTTTGCTATCATGCTTTGCATTGCATGTCATTGCATATCATTTGCATCATGCATGTTGTCCAAGTACCTCATTCCAACTGTCTCTTTCATTCAGTTATCTGTCATCTATCAAACTGGTTCCTCCACACGAGTACGAGACTAGAGCCAACGTCAGACGAAGAATGGCGGACCAAGAACAACACAATGCTGAAGTTAGAATGGAGATTGAGGATCTGAAGTCAGGAATGACTAAGCTCACTGAGATGTTGCAAGTTCTGATTGCTAGAGGAGAACCACCTCAAAGGACTGACATTCAAGAGGTCGCCGACAATGTTGAAGACCCTATTCCTGTTCAAAGGCCAGCCACTACTTGGCCCGAATTCGGTCTACCTCCAGATTATTCTCCGCCTCACGCTACTGCTGCTATGGTTGGTCAAACTTCACGAGCAATATTCCAAGCTCCAATCATGACTGAGTCTCAGCCAATTGTGCACACTACTGCCCAAACCACTTTTGGAAATCCTCTCTTTGAGTACCATGCTGGAGACCATCAAAGTGAAAGTCAAAGAGAAGCTGGTGACATTGATGAAGTCAAAGAACAATATCAAACCCTTGAGAAAAGACTAAGAGCCATGGAAGGCGCTGATTACTTTGGGGTTGCTGCTGAGAACATGTGTTTGGTTTCCGACCTCGTTATACCTGCAAAGTTCAAAACTCCTGTGTTTGGTCCCCAGTGAAGTCGCCATTTTTCTGTAGCGGAGAAAATCTGAGATCGAAGCCATTAATTGAGTCGAGTCAATATTTTAGTGAAAGTCGCCACCGCGCTTTATTTTTTCCAAAGGAAATGGGAAAAGAACGAAAAAACCCAAAGTTTGTTTTTAAAACAAAAAGAGATCTTAGGTAGGGGTGTTGATTATACAAGGGGAAGGTTTTAAGCACCCCTCATATCTGTGGTATTCTACAGGAACCTTTTTGAAAATCTGTATTTATTAAAAGATATTGTGTGCAAAAGAAACAGTTTGTTTGAATTTTAAAATAAGCTCGACAAGACATTAAGCCTTGTGCCTACATACCTCCTCGGTGCAATGGAGAAGTCAGAGCTAATGTAGTTCCTCTTAAAAGGACGTTTGAAAAGGTATAAACACATTTACCATCGCCGGGACGAATACTCAGCCATTGATCTTAAACATGAGAACGAACGAATTCTTTGCGTCACTAATGAGAAAAGGGCGCCAACTCAGATAAAATCGACAAGTATGCCACTAGCTCTCTCACGTGGAAAAGATTTCGTCGTGTCAATCAATATTAAGATCGTGGGGTGTCGCAACTAATGACAAAGATTAATCGTGCTTACTTTTGAAAGAAAATGCCAACAAGGGCTAAATATAGTTTTTTTTAAAGAAATTTAAAAGAAAGGATTTTCAAACATAAGAAAATAAAAGTTTAGGGAAAAACGATCTAACCAAAATAAGAAGTCGACACTTGACACATTGAGTCAAGGAAGAATTCCCATCCTTTGGATTACCCACACAAAACCAAAATTAGCACTTAGGGACTCAAACGAGCTTGCAAATCCTCGAATAATCGCAAAAGTTTCTGACGGAAATCAGGCAGAGTAACGATTTTAAATGGGCGAAATCCTTATCTTAGTGATTTGGAATTAACCTTCAAAGACTTTTCGAGGAGATACCTACACACATCACAACAGCAATCCAACCAGACAAAATAACGTGCAAAATAACTGCCAAATAATAATCCACAGTCCATTGGTCCTTAAGTGTTTTTTAGGTTTCACCTTGTTTATTTATGTTTTAGCAAAAAAGTAAAGTATGGTCCAAGTGGACAAAAGAAAAATAGCGGAGAATAAATATGACGTCCAAATGGACAAAATAAAAATAGCAGAAAGTAAATATGATGAATGATATAATAAATATAAGAGCGACAAATATAGAGGACAATATAATTAAATGCGGAAGTTAAAATTAGTCGTTAGTTGTTAAAGATAACCATCTTGAAACTTGTCAGGTATGTTATCAAAGTTAGTAAATAAAGATTAATAATGGAGGAAGGATGAATTCAGATTTAAACCAACTACATACGACTTCCTCTCATTTTTAATCTTTTATCGATTCGGGACAAAGAAAAACAAAGAAGGATAGATGAAGAAGAAAGAGCAAAATTAAAATAATAAACTAATATATAAAAAGAAAACACAAATAAAAATACATATAATAATAATGGAGGAAGGATGAATTCGGATTCAAATCAACCACATACGACTTCCTCTCATTTTGCTCTTTTATCGATTCGGGTCAATGAAAAAAGAGGAAAGATAAGTGAAAAAAAAAAGAGCAAAAATAACATAATAAACCAATAAAAAAAAGGTGTAAAATATTAAGACATATTTTTGTGAATTTTTTCATAATTTTTGGATTGAAAACAAAATTAATATGCATTTCTAAATAAAGAGCTAATTAAAATACAAAAAGTAATATAAAATAAAACAGAGTAAATCTCAGCCATTTGATCTAGTCAACTTCAAAACAGTATTGACATCGGAAGGTCCATATCAAAACTACACTGTAAATACAGTAGGCAGAAAAATAGAGAATCACAATTCTGATCATCTTCTCAGGTGAGGACAAGTGGCTCAGATGACCACTTGTCATCCACACAGCAACGGGTGCAAATCACGAAGAAAAGAGAAAGAAATCAAAATTTAAACACTTCTTCAAAGTACCTAACGGTACTATCTTTTCATAAAGAAAAACCAAAAGCCATAAAGTCAAAATAAATGGTGCATAGAAGTGTCAGGTTTTTGAAATCATACAAAAGATTCCTCTTATCTCTCACATTAATTATCAATCCACCTTTTTCAAAAAGAAAACAAAATGATCGAATAAAAAAAAGATAGTAAAGATATTAAAAGGAAATAAAATCATAAAGGAGATCTCATAATTTTCTCTCTTAGGCTATGTTTGGATTGATGAAACATAACGGAGCGGAGCGGAATACAACGTAACGGAGCGGAATGGAGCGGAACAGAATGAAATATATATCCCCCTCCATTGTTTGGTTATTTTTTTAAAATATCTCATTCCATCTCATACACCCCAAATTGGATGGAACAAAAAATGGGGGAATTTGATGGAATGTATTCCATCATGTTCCATTCCATCCATTATTAACTAATCCAAACAATGGAACCTCATTAGTTACCATTCCACTCCATTCTATTCCATCACATACCACAAATCCAAACAAACCTTTAGAGAACTCACGGTTCTCTTTCTATTTCATAACCATCACTTAAATAAAACAAAAGATCATAGCACACAAAACAACAAACAGGCAGTGGAAATGAAACAAAACAAAAGCTCATGGTGGAGTTCATGCACGCAGCGGCGGAGATGATGAAGATTTGCGGTGGCGCACGGCGGCCTGAGGTGGTCCGGCACGGCGGCCACCGCAAAATTTTTCCAGAAATAAAAACTTTTTACATGATTCTACTCGGTTTCCTCTCCTCTTTCCGAATGTCAAATTAGTTTTTATCAGAAAATAATTCACAAGCACATATCTAAAGAGAAAGTGCTTATGATTTTTGTTCTAAACACAAGTAAATATCACAGGGAATAACAATCAATGGATGGAATCGTTATCAGAGACTGATTCTCAACCTTTTGAAGTAAACCGAAGAAGAAAACTGTGGAGGTTTGAAGATTCCGACGAAGGTATGAATTTTTTGGCGAGGGTATGAAGTTTCCGGCGGGTTCTAATGAGGTAAGGATTTCAGAATCTTTTTCTTTGCTCTGAGTATTCTGAACTTGTCAGTCTGAAAAGGTCTGAAAAAGGTCTGAAAAGGTCCCTTGTGTCAGTGTGAGTCAATGCTTTTATAGTGTAGAAATTAGGGTTTTTCCGATGAACAAAATGGGCTCAGAAATGATTTTAATGAAGTGCAATTTTTCTCCTTGAGCCCAATCCGAAAATGCTTCTCTATTTCTCATTTCAGCTTTTTTTTTAATGTTCTTAAGATGTTGTTTGAACATAATCTTGGGCCTGGATTTAATTTTGAATTTGAATTACTTGTTGGTGTGAATGAAAATTACCACACTAACTTCACTTTGTACCGCTATCCTTTTGAATGCTTGCAATACTTTTGATTTTGACTTGAACAATTGTTTTTGTGATTTGGATAACATTGATAATTATTTCTCCATTTCCTTTTCATGTGTATGATGGCGTGGGCGAACATGGAGAATTAGAACAATGAAGATGAACATGAACGAAAACCAATGATGAAGCTTGAAAGTTGATAAGTCACACCCATGGAGAGCTTGTGAAGTGATTCAAGAAAATGACTTTGTAACATGGATGTAATTTGAAATTGTACATAGAACTTGAATTCTTCATGTTTGACAACTTGTAGAAACACTTGTTATTTTTTGAATACCAAACGAACCTTTCGTATCTCTACCTCTTGTATTTGCTTGAACAACTTGAAATTTACATCTTTAAAAATCTTGCCAATCTTGAATGATTATTGAACCTTGGACTTGAACTTCAAATAATTCAATTTGCATGATTTCTTCATCTCGAATTAAATTCTTGAACAAAATAAATACTCAAAAATCCAATATCGTATGGTTGAACTTGAACACTCTTGAATCAATTCTTAACCAATCTGACAAGCATCAACCACAAAAGAAAATCTTGATTCAGACCTCTGAACCTTGATCAAAAACATCACCTTGATCGGAAACATCACCTGGACTTTTTGATTCCAAACCCTATCTGATAAAGAAACCAAAAATAAAAAGACATATATATTTTTTTGAATTTTGATTAATGGTTAGTGAAAATATAAAGACTATAAATAAATAAAAATACGAGAAAAGAGGTGCCTGATGATTCCCCTGAAGGTGAGCTAGAAAAGAAATAGGCACCAGAGAACCTCATAAATGATTTTGATGTGATTTAAGCAGAGCTTGAGATGCGGGATCTTAGGGTCAAAAACTGGGGTATGATAGTATGCATCGAGACAATTGTGGATTCATGAAATAAATTATCCTACTCATGATTTAGAATTAGTTGGAGTAGTCTTTGTATTGAAGATTTGGAGGCATTATCTGTATGGCTCTAGATTCGAAATGTTTAGTGATCATAAGAGCTTGAAGTATCTTTTTGATCAGAAGGAATTAAATATGAGGCAATGAAGATGGTTAGAATTATTGAAGGATTATGATTTTGGCTTAAATTACCATCCGGGTAAAGCTAATGTTGTCCGGGATGCTTTAAGTCGCAAGTCGTTACATATGTCAGGTATGGTGGTTAAAGAATTATTAATGATAGAGCAGTTCAGAGATATGCGTTTGGTTTGTGAGTTAACACCTCAGAGTGTGATGTTGGGAATGGTAAAGAATAACAACGATTTCTTGGATAGTATTAAAGAAGCTCAGAAGTTGGATGTAAAGTTGGTAAATTTAATGATTGAAAGTAATTAAACCGAAGGTGGTGATTTCAAAGTGGACGAATAGATTGTGTTGAGGTTTTGTGATAGGATTTGTATTCCTGATGACTCTCAGATGAAAAAGATGATTTTAGAAGAAAGTCATAGGAGTAGCTTAAGTATTCATCCCGGTGCGACTAAGATGTACCAAGACTTAAAGAAGTTATATTGGTGGAATGGGTTGAAACGCGACGTAGCACAGTTCGTATATGTGTGTTTGACTTTGCAGAAGTCAGAAGTCGAGCATCAGAGACCGACGGGATTAATGCAACCGTTAGAGATTCTAGAGTGGAAGTGGGATAGTATATCGATGGATTTTGTGACAAGTTTGTCGAGTACACCAAGAGGATATGATGTGATTTGGGTAATTGTTGATAGACTGGAAAAATCAGCTCACTTTATTATGATAAATATCAGCTTTCTAATATCGAAGTTAGCAGAGATTTATATCTGGGTAATTGTGAAGCTGCATGGTGTTCCATCGAGTATCATATCTGATAGAGATCCAAGATTTACTTATGTATTTTGGAAGAGTTTGTAAGATGTGTTGGTTCTAACCTGAAATTGAGTTTGGCGTATCATCCGCAAACAGATGGGAAGACAGAGAGAACCATTCAAGCGTTGAAGGATTTGATGAGAGCTTGTGTGCTTGAACAAGGTGGTTCGTGGGATAGTTACCTTTCCTTGATATAATTCACTTATAATAATAGTTTATATTCTAGCATTGGAATGACACCTTTCGAAGCATTGTACGGTCGAAAGTGTAGGACTCCGTTTTGTTGGTATGAATATTGGGGAAAGCGTAGTACCTGGACCTGAAATTGTCCAACAGACTACAAAGAAAGTGAAACTGATTCGGGAAAAGATAAAAACTTCGTAGAGTAGAAAAAGGAGCTATCATGATAAGAGAATAAATGACCTTGAATTTGAAGAAGTAGACCATGTGTTTTTAAGAGTTACTCTAGTGGCCGGTGTTGGACGTGCATTGAAATCGACGAAGCTTACACCTTAGTTTATTGGTCCGTATCAGATTTTAGAAACAGTAGGAGTTGTTGCTTATCAGGTGGCCTTACCACCTAATCTTTAGAATTTGCATTATGTATTCCATGTTTCACAACTTCAGAAATACATTTCGGATCCATGTCATGTGATTCCGATGGATGACATATAAGTTTGCGATAACCTTACGGTCGAGACGTCAACAGTGAGGATAGAAGACCGTGAAATGAAGCAGTTGATGGGCAATGATATTTCTCTCGTGAAAGTAGTTTGGGGAGGAGCTTCCGGAGAAACTATGACGTGGGAATTAGAAAGCAAGATGCGAGAATCTTATCCGAAATTGTTTGAATGAGGTAATTTTCGAGGATGAAAATATTCTAAGTGGGGGAGAGTTGTAACACCCATTTAGTTTATTTAGTTAATTAACTGTTTGATTTTGAATTATTTGGTGAATAATAATAATAATTAGTATTTATGCTATTATACTATTTAGTTAATTAACTGTTTGATTTTGAATTATTTGGTGAATAATAATAATTAGTATTTATGCTATTATACTATATAGTTGAATAATAATAATAATAATAATAATAATAATAATAAAATAATGAGTTAATTAGTTACTGGACCTATTATAGTGTTAGCATTAGAATTAGTGGGGGTGTGATGTTAAACCCATTAATAGAATAATAGTTAATGGAGGTTAATAATATAAGGGGAAAAGAGAGAATTAGAAAAACATAGAGAAGATGGAGAATTGAAGAGAATGTGAAAGAGGAGTAGAATTCAAGAGGCTAGGGCGAGATTCCATTAAAAGAGTAGAGCACCTTCAATACAAAGATAAGAGTGGGGTTCTAACTCTATAACAGGTTGTATAATGATGGGGATTGGTAGTAATTAGGTTCCCGTAGTTGTAGGTTCTTGAGTTTTCACTAATTGATTCTATGGGGTTTTACCTAATTGATGAAATTTTGAAGTATGTTGTGTGAAAATTAATGATATGAATTGAGTTACCATCCTCCTCTCTGTTTAACCGGCCGCCTCCTGAGCCACCACCACTATTAGAAGATGAAAATATCCTCAACGTTGGTCTTAGCATCTCAAAGCCGCCCCTCTCCTCGGTTTATGCTCTATTGGCTACGATTCACGCACCCCCAAAGCCGCCGTGGTTTTACAACAGGTTGTATTATGTCCCTCTCTTAGATCTTGCTTTTTATGTCCTTGTGTTGTCTATTTTATGCTTTGGTCATTTGGGTTTTAAGACTGCACTCATGGTGTTTGATAAAAAGCCTCAAAGGATTTTTGTGTTTTGGAGTAACACTATCTCTAGTCAACAACAAAGTTTTGAGCTTTCCATGAAAAGGGACAATTTTGAGAACAAAGGAAGTCGATATGCGCATACACAAGTCAAAGAAATCATCCTTAATTGGATTTGGAAAAAGATAATATATTCTCATTCTTATATTGTCACTAATGGTACTTGTCATACCCTAATTTTTGACCCCCCTGAGATGACATATCTTCAGGATTTTTCATCAGGTCAAGACAAGTACCCAGAGCAGTCATTTCTCCATCTGGTACCTAATCGAGGATGCTCAAAGACAAGAAAGCTCAGGCAAAGGATCAATCAATACAAAGACTAGTCTCTAATACAATCATGGGGCTCAAAAACTTCACTTTTCTCATCTATGATTGATTAGACATCCAGTCATATGAGTACAGGTTTACTCAGGTCACCAGACTAGGGTTTTGAGCCTATCAAGGACTGAAATCAGGGATCACATTTGGGAAACCCTAAAAAACCTCAGAGGGTCATTCAAAGACATCAATCATCTTCAAATAACTCATATTACAAGGTCTACTGGACATCACACTTCAATTCAAAGTCTACAGTCATTACTTTCACATGGTCGACAAATTAGGGTTTTGCCTAATTCACCAAGATAGTTGACTTCTGATCAGGGCATGAATCCAAAACTCAAGACATGATTCAAGGATCTCTACTACCTCCATATAATCCATTTATATCATCCATTTGGGGAGAAGATCTTATTTCTACACAAAAGCCCAAAAATTCACTTTGTCAGGAAAAAGTCAACTGTGAAGGATCATCATTGACTTTTAAGGTTTTTGGTCAAAAAATGACTTTCAAAGATCAATATCATCAATATATGGATGTCAAAGTCATTTGGCCAAAGAAATTCAAAGAAATTCATCAAGGAGCGAAAAGTCGGGAATTAGGGTTTTTGAAGGCATGGTGAGATCTCAAAATTTCACCTACACAACTCAAAAAACTTCCAACATGAAAGTTGTAGATCTTGCCAAATAAAACAACATCTTACAAGGGAACTTTTTTCAAAAGATCAACCATTTATGAAGTTTTGGAAATTTTGAAGTTTAGGTCATAAACACTTAGAAATTTTTCTAAGTGTTTTAACCTAGTTTTCTTCCAACTTTGGCCTCATTTTTCACAAATTTCCCAAAGGATTCTGAAGAAGACATAAACTAATGATTTAAAGTAGATGTTTAGGGCTTTCCAAATTGTGTTCAACCTTCTCAAAATTCAATTTGAGCTAAGAGTTATGCTTGTTCAAAGTTGGCCTCATGAAGTAAAATTATAGGTCATGCATCATTTTGGAACTTTGAAATTTTGTGCACATGACCTCAAATGCAGATGCTACATGACCCATAATACATCTGCAAACATGCCATGAATTCATTTTCACCATGCCATAAGAATTGAAGAAGATTCTAAAAACAAGAACATGTGATTATGTAATGATTACATTTGTGAATTTATGGCAAATTGATGAATCACCCAAGGAATCTTCTCACCAACCAATTAGAGCTCATTTCTGGCTCAGAATTGTCCCCTAAGATCAAGCAAAATCGAGGGCTAGGGGATTGATCAAATGGAATCAAAATTCTCATCATTGCATAAGAGATATTTGCAAATTTCCTTCATGGCTAAGAAACCAAATCAACTTCACTAAGGAAGCTCACTCCTCTGCAGCTATACTGATCCATTTGCCTATAAATACAGATGCATTCCTCATTCAAAAACACACCAAAGCAACCATATTACTTGCTTTCTCTTTCTCTTCTCTTGTTCATTGTTTTTCAAAGTTCTTTGGCAAGAAGAATCGATTTCTTCAAACCAGAGCTTATCTTTGGGAAGTGAGCATTCTAACATCTCAAGGGAGGTCATTTGAGGTGATCCAAGCACCTGGATCACTTCTGTAGGTGGAGGAACACCATTGTTGCTCTCACTTTGGAGCATCTGCAGTTGGAGGTCCATAGAGTAATTCAGAAGGTTTCAAGGCAAGCCAATCATCCAGACACACTCCTCAGGTCATAGTGAAGCTAACCAGATGGCTGCAGCTCATCTGTAACTCGAGAATCAACACCCTCCATGTTCACTTGAAGCTGAAATCGAGGGAGGTCCATAGAACAATTCAGGAGGTTTGAGGTCATTACAAGCATTCAGTTAGCATCACTGAGCCACAAGGAAGCTTTTGGGATCGTTCATACAAACCCAGTTGCTCTCTATCATCCTCACGATCTCCATTTTCAGAGGTAAGTTTCTGAACTCTCTCTCTTTAATTTAAGTACTCTTTGTGAAATAGCTCGATTCTATCTTGTTCAGCATCATCAGAGGATTGAAAACCCTCTATCATCATCCATTTATCTTTCAGTATAGTCATTTAATTTAATTTTGAAATTTTAGGGTTCTTCACGATTTCTGGTAAATTAATTAGATGTAGTTAATGATAGTTCATGTTAGTTACATATTTAGAATCGTGAGTGAATTTAGAGCAAGTTTCATGTTTACATCGTTGCAAATGGTTGAGAAACGAGTAAGTTCAGAAATTCAAAAATGGAGAGCTTGAGGTAGAAGATGAAGATGGTGGTGGCGCGCAAATTTGAATTCTCAGGGGAGAGTTTATTTTATTTTGAATGGTGTGCGTTTTATTAACGACTGAATAACTTGCCCTAGTGGCCACACATGCGCTCTTAGTCTCCTCATGCCAAAGGTCTGGGGTTCGAATCCCCCTCGCCCCAGACTTTTTGGTTCTTTTATTTTTCAAAGATTTACAACTTGTTTTGAAACATAACCAAATGAAGGCAAGTCACTAACACTGAGCGCGCGTTGGCTCAGTGGTGTTGTTTTGGGCTGGTAACCTCAAGGGCGTGGGTTCAAACCCTCCAAGGGCCAAAACTTGTTTTTTTAACACTAATTTCTTTCATTTCTCTTCACAACTTCACATATTTATTTAACCTATCAGAATAAATCATTTTCACTTCATTTTTCATACACCTATTATTTAATATATCTATTTTGTGAATAGTCAAAAAAATCATAAAAATATTATTTATTTCTTGAGTTTTTAATTAGGTTTAAAATAGTATGTTTTAAGTGTTTTCTTAAATACTTTAAATATATATATTACTTTATTTTAACCTAATCACTTTGTAAATAAGTTTGTGATAAAACCCTAATTATTTAGGTCTTAATTAAGTAAAAATCTTTATTTTTACTTTAATTAAGTTGACTTTTGTCAATTTTCAAAGCTGTTATCAATCTCCGATTAAACGGATGATTAAGGTTTTCAAACAACAAAACCTTATATCATTTCAAATCATTTTCAACTGCTTTTATCACCAGTACTGTAAAGTACTGGGCCTCTAATAGAGTGTAAGTCCCAAAAACCTTCTCTTCTTAGCTTGTTTTCAAAACTGTATTTTCAAAATCTTCTTTCTGTTTTCAAAACATTCTTCTGGTATTTAAAGGGCATTATTCCCGGTGAAACTCTTCAGATACCTATGTGACCTTTGTCCATCTTCACTTCTTCTGTTTTCAAAAACCATTAGCTGTTTATCATATACATTCAACTGTTATCAACAAAAACAATAAAAATACTGTTGAGGCTCTGTACATACTTCTTCAATGGCCTCCACTCCATCCAGGTTAGGCTTTACAAGCTTTCAATTTACAGTCTTTGTTTAAATTACTGTCAAATATAAACTGTGCACATATATTAGTTTAGAACTGCGTTTGAGTATAAACCTTAGGACAGTTAAACTATATATATATTATTAGGAATATGACCTAGGATTGAGAATGTCTTCCCGGTGAAGGCTCTTTCCTAATTAGAGATCTGTAGTTCAAACCCCCAAGATGAATTATTCCCGGTGAAACATCTTGGCAAAAACCTTAGAATCCAAATAATAGGACACATCCACCCAAAGAGGAATTATTCCCGGTGAAACCTCTTACCCATTTGCTTAGAGCCAAAATAAGTTCAAAACTACATAAGCTTTCTCTTGTGCTATAACAAGGACCCTCGGTTAGCCTCCTCTTGGGCTTTGTACAAGGACCCACAGGCTTCTTAAAAGCATTTCCAGCTTCCTCTTGAGCTTGTATACAAGGACCCATCAGGTTTCTTATAAACATAGGAACAGGTCTTTAGTCACCTTTTAGCCTACCCTGGTGAGTTTCTTCCAATTTAAACCAGACTTTAAACAAGCTAAGTTTGTCTCAATTTTGCATTGAGTACACTTTTTGGAATGAGAGACATGGACAGTCTCTGTCACCCTTATCTTCATCAATCTTCCTTAGCAGAGTCTAGGATCCATGTTTGATCATCCTCAGCATTGAGTCAGCCTTCATCTTGGGCTTTAAACAAGAAGTCTCACTAGATAATCTTTCTGCCAATCCTTTCATCCTTTAATAATTAATGGAGTGCTACCCAAATCAATTATCATTTTAACAAAAACCCCTGGAAAGGGATAGCCTCCAAAATTAATTAATAAATAATTTCATTCTCTTAGGAGATAATTTCCCCAAAAGAGTCAAAATCCCTGGAAAGGGTCAGCCTCCAAAAAACATGATAAAGTCAGTCTTTTACCAGACAAATTCACCAGCTGAGTCAAAATCCCTGGAAAGGGTTAGCTTCCAAAGAAAAACAGTCTTTTAATAAATAAAACCTCCTCAGTAGAGTCAAAACCAACAAAAACAGTTAGCCTCAACCTTGGGCTTCATACAAGGCACCCAAACAATAAAACTCCCCTGTTAAGAGTCAGCCTCAACCTTGGGCATTGTACAAGGCAGATAATAGAGTCTCCCCAGTGAGTTCTTCATCATTCAGTAGCCACAACCTTGGGCTTTGTACAAGGCAGATAAACCATATCTTTCATGTGTCAAAGATTCCTAACACTTAGGATCTTTCCCCATATAGTCATCAATACTTAATTCATTTAAGAGTCCGCCACAACCTTGGGCTTTGTACAAGGCAGAAAATAGTTTTTTTCCCCTAGCTAGAGTCAGCCACAACCTTGGGCTTTGTACAAGGCATATAAATAGAGTCTCCCTAAGTAGAGTCAGCCTCAATTCTGGGCTTTGTACAGAACACTAAAATACCCTGTAATTAATCCCCAGTGGAGTCATCTCCCAGAGTCAATAATATTAATTAATCAATAAAAAAAGCCTCAAGCTTGGGCCTCATACAAGCCAGCTAAAGTCAAATCTTTTATACAGTAGATAGACATAGCTTATCTCTATAGAGAGATATTTTTACTACTCTACCACATTCAAACAAACAAACATTTCATTTCAATTTTAATCAAGTCTCCCATTTAGGATTTTGAAAGGCATGAGCTGGCAGTAAAACCCAGACATGTGGTAACTTTCCCTAATTTGGATGAGCATCTTTCTTTCATTTAAGAGGCATTTGACTGGTATACTTGCACATACACAAGTAAGGTCCCCCTCTTGAATGAAATGAATTCAGTTATTCTGTCACTCCTTTAAATGTTTGTGGTAGAATAGTACTAATACCTCTCTGTAGAGATAATTTCATGTCTCTTTACTGTAAACAGAGATTTAATTCCAAGCTTCAACCTTGAGCTTCAAACAAGGCACCAAAAATAATTAATTTCCCTAGTTAGTTCCCCGAACTACATTAAGCTCTGACTTCCACTAGGGATATGTAGGCATGAGGTTCACAAGGAATCTCAGCGAGCTAATAAAATACCAAAAATAGTCAGTCTGTCTGTCTGTCTGTCTTCTTTAATCAATTCAATTCCTTCTCCTAATACAAAGGAGAAACTTTCCCAATCATTAGCAATAAACACAAACACAATGACACAGAGAAGGTTCCTGTAGAGTACTACAGATATGTAGGGTGTTTAAACACTTCCCTATGTATAACCGACCTCCCGGACTCCAGAATTTCTAGTCTAGGTGTAAATCCCCACACTTAGCAAACTCCTAGGGTTTAGTTGAGATCTTTTTTTCCCTTTCCTACTCGTAGGACAAATAAGAAAGTTCGTGTGATATCGTAGGAAGAACTGAAATAAAATTCATCCCGCCACGGGCGCATTCTCCTTCCAAATTTCGCGTGAAGGGTTTAGCGTGCCGTCCTCCCAAGTGAAACGGGGAGGTAAAAGAAAACGACACCACAGAAAAATGGCGACTCTGCTGGGGATATAAGTGTTCAAAACCTTGGTTTTTCATCCAAACCAATGGTTGACCTGTTGCTGGTCCAGCCCCAATGAGGAATTAGGGATGCCAAATTCCCCCTCAAACAAGAGAGGTCCTGCCTAACCTCTGTGTCATATCATGTGTTTGTTGCATATATATTTGTTTATTATGTTTATTCTGTATCGGGAAAGGGCTT